>NC_137697.1:15470599-15575599 GCF_964034855.1 Anser brachyrhynchus | reverse complement strand
TTCTCTCTCACTGTCACCAAGCTTGCAGAGAAGAAAAGGAAAAATGCAGGGTTTTTTTTTGTTTGTTTGTTTGTTTTGAGGCAGAGTACATACAATTGTAATTTGATTGGAAAGAATTCCTTTTCCTTTCCACTTCAGAATGACATTGAGACCATGAAGATAGACATAGCTTTAACTATGCTTGTGGACTAAGGTACACATTCTGTTGTCTCATTACTGATCTTTGGTGTATTCTATTTTAATTACTGTTGACTGTTCATTAATATTATTTCTTCCAGTTATTGTTGGAGAGACAACATGAGTAAGAGAGATTTATTTTACCTCCAATGTAAGATTTTCTGGTATATTTAAAAAAGAAAACCAACCCAATAGTCTGGATCAATACCCCAAACACTTTCTAAATTATCACAAATGTAGAGATACCTACCCAGATGGTGACTAGTTTCAAATCTTCTTGATTCAGAGCTGCAAGGAGTATGTGACATATACTATCAAGTATGTATTATTGTAATAGTTTCCTTCTAGAGTTTGGAAAAAGTCAGCAACACTTAGGCAAGAAAATAATAAGGAGATGTTAGAGATAGCAATAGTTGAGTGAAAGTAAACTGTGTGGTCCTATTTCCTAATCAAAGAACATGCCATGGGGAGAGAATCCAATGATACTGAAATTGCAGCATACATTAGAAAAGGAAAAGATACTCATCCTGGGAAACTATTTGCCAGAAGATGCAGTGAGGCTAAGACTTGGAAAGATTTCAAAAGCTACTCAGCACTTGTACAAGCATAATCACCCACAAAACCATTAAAGATTCTAAGTTTTTCCAGGGAGATATAAAGATTGTTGCTTTAGAATGCAAGTCAATCAATAACTGCCTGAGAGCAGAATGAAACTTCCTATAGTATGTTAGTCCTCCACTGTCTGTGATGGGGTTTCTCAGACCTGTTGCAGTGTCTAGTGCTGGCCATTGTCAGTGACAGGGCACAGGCTGCATACTTTAATTCATCTTTGCTACAAACATTTAGGCCAAAAGAGCTCTGGGATGATCAGTGAAGTATTTAAATAAACATTGCTGGATGGCATTCTTGCAAAAATGCCTCTTAAGCAGTTCAGCTAGATGCCCATACTTCTAACTCTGTACTGCTGTGTAATAAAGTACAGCTATCTGAAGTGTTTAACAATCTCCACAGGACTGCTCTGTCACTGTGCCACTCTGGTATGATCACAGAATACATAAATGGCTATGCCTCTGCAGAGAGCCTGATCTCATGTAGAATCAAGTACACTTAACATAAACTACTACAGAAAGACTTTTTATGTTTTTCCTGTCAGGTAAAACAAGGCATAGCTGTTGGTACTATACATTTAAAGAAGGCTGTGCATAGAGATATACAGGATATCATGGGCCCACTCATGCCACAGTGCCTTCACAATTCCCTTTCAAATACTGTACAGTGCTTGGAACCAGACAGGGGTGTATCTTATCTACACAACAGAAACTTACAATGCTTTTAAAGAGCATTTTAATTAGCAGCTCTGTGGCTACACTACAGAGCTCAGTTCAGACTTCTCAGCACTGCTAGACAGTCAGGGCAAATACACCTGTCCAGAGGTCTGCATTCTCACTGGCAGATTGTTGGACTCATCTATACAGCTAAATTAAAAAGTGCTAGACAGCATTCCTGGGCACTGAAACTCAATTGTTTATACTGTTAGATCATTAGACTTGGACACACCTTTAACCTGAGCCAGCTACCTCTGGGCCAAACAATTCCTGAATTATGGCAAGAGATTTAACTTGATTTAAGGAGCATTCCCAAGAGGCAAACAGGCTGTGGTCACTGTATTTGGAGCAGTGGGAGAGTTTAAAAGTCTAGAAATGGTCTAATTTCAGCCAGTATCTCAGAGGTGGGAATGACCCCAGGTATATTGAAGTTAACTGTGTAGAGGCAGCGTTATTGGCTTCTGGGTTAGCGTGTTTAATACTGGCTTTAGACTAGACACCTGTGCAGAGGAGGCAAACCTATCATCTTAGTTAAAAATCCAATTAAAATTATTGTGTTTGGAAAGGCTAGAAGGAAAGTAAATCATTTCCTTCGAGGTATGACAGTGGAGAGGTATTCCATGGGGGAGAAGTTAACTTCAGATTCTGATCGTCTTTAGGAGAAAGTCTTTCATATGTGGCACTCAGGATGCAAATTTCCATGTTTCAAAAAGCTCACTCAACAGACTTATCCAAGAAGACTTTTGATACAAATTGTAAGTCTGCAAACGATTTTGTCACTGCTCCTGGAGTTACGTGCAATACCTTTGTCTGCCTTCATGGTGGACATCTGCATAAAACAGCTTTAGTTCTGGGAGTCAGAAAGAAATGTTCCAGCCTTAACAGTATCATTACTTCACTCTAAGAAAGAATGCCATTTTGCCTTCTCTTTTAAAAGTACTCCCAGCACACTTTGACATGTTTTTCTCAGACTACATGCTTCAACCTCCAGTAGAGGATTTTACTCTCTAAGCCACTGCATTGTGTATTAACATCTCTGTGACAAGAGTAAGAAACCGGTAACAATATACTGAAGAAAACTCAGAGCTCATATTAGGAGTCAAGAGCTATTCCACGGCAGGTTGGCAGGTTTTGTCTTTTTTTTTTTTTTTCTTCACTTAGTACCACTTATGCCCCCTGGAATAATGGTAGTGGATTGATTAGAGGTGGTGCAAAGATTCATTGGGTTTCCTTTTGGAAGGACAGTATGTAAAAATGCCACATGGAATACCCTGTAAACTCCAAGAAGAGGTGAAATTACATCTTTCTCCATCTTCATTTATTTTATTTGCTATTAGAAACTTATTGCTGGTTATCCAAACCTTGGAGGAGAGTCTGCATCTGGTTTGTGAAAGTCTATTTCATCTACCTATGTCTTCTCCACATCTCTATATTTGAGGGACAGAAAGCTCTGATACAGGGGGAAAAAAAGATCATCTCATACCTGGCCTGTATAAGAAGCAGCGTGGCCAGCAGGGCTAGGGAAGTGATTGTCCCCCTGTACTCGGCTCTGGTGAGGCCGCACCTTGAGTACTGTGTTCAGTTTTGGGCCCCTCACTACAAGAAGGATGTCGAGGTGCTTGAGAGAGTCCAGAGGAGGGTGATGAAGCTGGTGAGGGGTCTGGAGAACAAGTTTTATGAGGAGCGGCTGAGGGAGCTGGGATTGTTTAGCCTGGAGAAGAGGAGGCTCAGGGGAGACCTTATCGCGCTCTACAGATACCTTAAAGGAGGCTGTAGCAAGGTGGGGGTTGGTCTATTCTCCCACGTCCCTGGTGACAGGACAAGGGGGAATGGGCTAAAGTTGTGCCAGGGGAGGTTTGGGTTGGATATTAGGAAGAACTTCTTTACTGAAAGGGTTGTTAGGCATTGGAATGGGCTGCCCAGGGAAGTGGTTGAGTCACCATCCCTGGAGGTCTTTAAGAGACATTTAGATGTAGAGCTTAGTGATATGGTTTAGTGGAGGACTTGTTAGTGTTAGGTCAGAGGTTGGACTGGGTGATCTTGGAGGTCTCTTCCAACCTAGATGATTCTGTGATTCTGTAATTCTGTGATCAGAATTCAAGCACATGCTAAGAGCTTTGGTGAATTAGAACTTAAGCACACGATAGTGCTGAACATGACCATGTTGTCAAGAAATGATTTTGCAGGGTGTACACCCTTCAATTCAGTGACAGGCAAAGGTATCTGAGTTAGCTCTGGAACTGGATATGGAATTGCTGTGTCAGCACAGTGTTACACCCTCATTAATTGGCATGGAGGAGTTAGGTAAATTAGCTCAGGTAGAACTGTACTTTTGCAGCTCTGCTTCTCATCTTCATCGTATCTGAGCTGTGCTGGATCAAGTGAATATTCCAGCTTGTTCAGAATCTGTAACCTGGTCCTCAGCTGTGTGATGTGCCATGTCTGTCTGTTGGGTGCCTGACTTTGAATCTCCTTGTCTTGGGACAAACAGCCTACATTTACAATCCAACTTAAAAAAAATAATAATGTAAAAAAAACTTTGGAAGTAGAAATCTTTTAGAATGGAAACTGAAAAATATTTTGATTTTCATAAATCAAACTCAGAAAATGTGTTTGCATCACAGACTCTGTTTTTGTGTGTGAATGTACTAAAGAGGGTTTCCAGTATAAACATTGCCCCATTCTGTTCACTCAAAATGTGCAACAGAACAACAGTTCTTAATCTGGTCAAACTACACTGAAAGGGTCCAGCAGAAAAATTCTTTCATCTATTGTGACTAAAGAGAACCTTCTGCCATAGACCAAGTAAGATATTAAGGAAGTCCTCAGTAACCTGTTACTGGATGATGGCACCTTCTGAATGTCTAGTCAGGAAAAAAAGAAAATGAAAAAAAAAAAAAAAGAAGGAAAAGAAAAAAAAAAGACACTTTGAAAGGGCCATGATCATTTTAAATATTTTTAAATCCTGTAAGGCATAAAAACATCCAAAAAAAAGGCTCAAATTTTCCATTCTTCACAATGAGATATGTTGAGACACATTCTAAGTCAAATTGTAACCTTGATTTTTAATGAAAATATGCACTGGCACACTTGGGAGTCCTACTATAAGTAGATATACTATACATTAGATCACAGGGGGTTTATGTCTTTGGTGCTTATTGCAACATGGTAGTTTGCGAGGTGATGTCCTGAACTATTTTGAATCTCTTAAGCTGCAGTTTAAATATTTCTTGGAAACTTGTTCTCCTTCCTCAGTTTCTGTTTCTCATCAACAGATGTGGGTACAAAATATCTAGCCAGATGGAAACACAATAAAGCTATTCATGTTGTTAAGTTTCCTAGCCTGAATTCCAAAAGAAGTGGAGCTTATGTAATAAGAGCCTATATTCTTCTACCAACAATTTGAATATCTTGGCCAATATCTTCTGTGTTTAATAGCAGTATTGAGGGCTTAGAAAAATCAAGGTCTGCATGCCTGATGAAATAGTGGCTAAGGTGTGTGGTGAGAGATGATCCTACGCTCCTACCAGCAGAAGTGCTGCAGTATTATCATATCTCATTTTTGATGTCTGAGAACCTACATGACAGACAGACATTTTGAAAGCATGAAAAGCATCAGTCAGAGCTTGTATTTTCTTTTGAAGAACGTAACCATGTTACAGGAAACCATGAGAAACCTCTTTTCAAACATTCTATTGCGTACAGAATTTGATTTATAAAACTCTGTATATTTGGTACAGAATTATGACCACAATAAAGTTATCTAATTCTCAAGCATTTACAGTTTGACACCTGTTAACCCCTTATGTCTTTGCTTATGTCTTTGTGATAGACACCTCTGGAGTGATCCAATCATTTCATAAGAAGTTTTGATTTCTAGCTGCTGATGAATTGTTCACAGAACTGAAAACTGAAGGTAAGCCACTTGAAAATACATTATGGTGACAGAATCTCCTCAGGCACCCATAGTCCAGTGGAGCAGAGAGTTACACAAGTGTCTCAGCCACTTGCTAAAATTATAAATATTTGCACTATGTGGTCCAATTTCTATTAGACAAGGCCAAAGCCCAGTATGAGCTCACCCTGGCCACTATGGCCAAGGATAACAAAAAAAGTTTTGCAAGAGGAGGACCAAGGAGAATCTCCATCCTTTACTGGACATGGGGGGGAACATGACTACTGAGGATAAGGAAAAGTCTGAGGTTCTTAATGCCTTCTTTGCATCTGTCTTTACTAGCCAGACAACTTATCTCTGTGGTACTCAGCCTCCTGACCTGGAAGTCTGGGACGAGGAGTAGAAGAACACCTCCACAGTTCAGGTGAAAACAGTTAGAGTTGCTCCACTGGACTGCTGCAAACAGTTGCTGCATCTGGACTGTCACAAGTCCATGGGGCGAGATGGTATTCACCTGAGGGTGCTGAGTGAGTTGGTGGATGTGATTGCTGGGCCGCTTTTCATCATCTATCAGTGGTCATGGTCATCCGGAGTGGTCTCAGATGACTGGAGACTTGTTAATGTGACACCCACCTATAAGAAGGGTCGTAAGGAGGAACTGGTGAACTACAGACCTGTCAGCCTGACCTCGGTGCCAGGAAAGGTGATGGAACAGAGCATCTTAAATGCTATCACACATAACCTGTGGGACAACGGGGGGATCAGGACCAGTCAGCATGGGTTCGTGAAAGGCAAATCCTGCCTGACCAACCTCATCTCCTTCTATGACCAGGTGACCTGCCTGGTAGATGAGGGAAAGGCTGTTGACATAGTCTACCTAGACTTCAGCAAGGCCTTTGACACGGTCTCCCACAGACTTCTCCTGGAGAAGCTGGCAGCCCATGGCTTGGACAGGTAAACTCTTTGCTGGGTTAAAAACTGGCTGAACGGCCAGGCCCAGAGGGTGGTGGTGAATGGAGTGAAATCCAGCTGGCGACTGGTCACCAGTGGTGTTCCTCAGGGGCTGGTGTTGGGGCCCACCCTCTTTAATATCTTTACTGATGATTTGGGTGAGGGAATTGAGTGCACTCTCAGTAAGTTTGCAGATGACACCAAGTTGGGGGGAAGTGTTGATATGCCAGAGGGTAAGAAGGCCCTGCAGATGGATCTGGACAGGATGGGTCGACGGGCAGAGGCCAATGGGATGAGGTTCAACATGGCTAAGTGCCAGGTCCTGCACTTTGGCCACAACAACCCCATGCAACGCTACAGGCTTGGGCCAGAGTGGCTCGAAAGCTGTGCACAGGAAAAGGATCTGGGGGGTGCTGATTGATGCTCGCCAGAACATGAGCCGGCAGTGTGCCCAGGTGGCCAAGAAGGCCAATGGCATCCTGGCTTGTATCAGGAATAGTGTAGCCAGCAGGACCAGGGAGGTGATCATCGTATTCAGTAAGCGCAAACTTTGCCAAAAAATAGCAACATCATCTCATAGGAAAAAAATGCTGTAGAACTTCAGAAAAAGGGTTGGTAAACTGAATATAAAACAAGTAACAGGTCTTGTCTTTTCTAGCACATGAGACAACATGGACACATTTCCCTGGTTGTGATCTGTGTTTGCCTGCTCAATTTTACATGTGGTACTTCTTGTCGTCACAGGGCTAGTCCTGTGCAAGTTGCAATTTGTTCTGTCACTGAACTGCAGTGAGGAAAAACGTCTCAAAGCGGAGTTCCTCTGAGTATTGGACACAACTCAGCACTGTGTCTTCTCTCCTGCTCTGTGTCCTAGGTGGAAGCAATTAGGCAATCACCATAATCTGTAGACCATCTCCATCTGTAACAGGAGAAAGACGCTATAGCACTGTGGTACATAAATACAAGAGGTACACTCTTCGCTATGTGCATGTTAGTTCTCAGGGATGCAAAACACTTGATATGTCTCTATCCTGCCATCCTGGATTGGTGAGTAAAGCCATGTCTTTGCTAAAAGTAAACCCCAAATCAATTGGTAGTAGAAAGGTACTGGGGGGAAAGAAAAAAAAAAAAAAAAAGAAAAAGTTCTTCAAAATAAATATATATATAATAATGGACTTCCTTGTACTTTTCTTTGAGCTTCTTGGTAGCGGTTCTGGCATCTCCAGGGACAAAACACAGTATAATGTGAACTACTGGTCAGAGGAGATGCAACAATCATTAGCAAAGTCTTGCCCAATACAGGGTTAACATAGTTTGCTCTTGACAGCCTCAGTTATACAGCTTTCCTCACATATCGCCACTTAGCTTCCTTCCCCATGACATTGTCACAACAAATTAAAGCCCCCATCCTGCAAGGACTTTACGCATGTGGGTAGTCAGAGTTAATCACATGCATGAGTGTTTGCAGTATCGCAGTATGAGAGATTAAAATCTAGAAAAGCAACCACATAAAATGACCCATTTTGAATAGGAGGAGAAAGGCTCTCAACAGTTCTCTACAGCTTGCTCGGATTTAACATCGACAAAAATGTTCTCTCTTACCTTTTTTTTTTTTTTCCCAAAACACGTTTCTCTACTACACCACACATATCTAAAGACATAACAGCAAAGGCTGAAATGTGACACTGACACTCTGCCAGCACTTTAAATCTGTTGATGTGGCCGTGACACTAAAACCCATACACAGGAACAGCTTCCTGGCACAGGAGTGTTGTAGACTGGTTCATTGATAAATTCTTCAGCAACATCGTCAGCTGTGAAGATTACAAATTGTGATTACGTGTTGGTAGCATAATGAAAAATAAAACAAAGGTAGAAAAACAAACGGAGATACTGTTAGCTGCTGATTGTTATGCACTTAGCAGCTTCAACAGCCCAGTTAGCACCTGTCTCTCTAATAGGTTTTAACAAGAAGGCTGGAACTGGACCCTTTGTTGCAACAGTTAGTTTGCAAATCAGCTGTACTGGGTTTTTAAATAAATGTTGTTTATCCTGCTTTCTTTGAAGAGGAAATGCTAAACAAATGTCTCTTTTAAAATATTTTCTCTCTTTATATGTACACACGTATATATATTTAAGTAAATATGAACGACTGAAAGAATAGTATAGCACTTTGTGGCCTGCCGTTGCATTGCCTACATGTTACTAAATATGTTACATTATGTTGCCAGACAGAACATAATGTGGCGGGAAAGAAATCTGGAAATTTTTTCAAGCGATTGCCAAACTTTTTTTTTTCTTCTTTTTTTCCCCTTATTTCATGTCTTTTGGAATAAAGCTTCGTTTTCAAGATCACTTTCTGAGTAATTTGATCAGACATCTTTAAATCACATCACTTTACACTGGTGTGGAAATGGAAGTTTAACACTTACGAGCAATTAATAATTATGGCCAATATAAATTCTCCTTCCTCCACTCTCTCTTCTTTCTCCACAACAAAAGCACAATCCAGAGACATTTTTTATCTGATAAGGGGCTGTGGGGAGGTAAAATTCGAATCTTTGTCTAAGACTATGTGCATTAAAAACAATAACAAACACTTTGTTAAGGCTGTGCAAATGTTTGGGGTCTGCAGATCCATAGGAGTGCTACTAGTTGTGTTTTAGCTCAGAAGCATTCTTCTGTGTTCACGGGCAAAGACAAATTCTTTGATAAGTCCTTTGGTTACCCCCATTTTAAGTTCCCATTTGGCACGTAAGTGAATTTTGCATAAGGTTTCCACTACTTGCCTGACCTTCACACAAAGGGTTGAGAAGACTAATACTGGATAGGCTTCACATAATGACTAAGCTTTCAAATGTTCACACAGTTTGAAACTTCTTTAAAACACTGTAACTTGTAACTGGATTTAGTTCTTTCAAACAGAATCTGAAGATATTTTTGTATGAGGTACATCTGAATCAGAAATATAGAAAGAACAACATGTTGCCTCCGTCTGGCATTTCATCTTCTAGTTGCAGATGGAGAAAAGAGAACAAAAATATAAAATATGCTTACCCAACAAGGACAACCAACAGTCGAAAGCTTCAGCTTTTTTTTTTTTTTTTTTTTTTTTTCAATACAAAGTTCACATCTTTGTTAAATGCTGTGAATGCATTGCCACTGTAGAAATTCCACTGTGGTTAGCTTGCATGGGAAACACTGCTTGTAATTTGGATGTAGGACCTGGGATATCTGTTGTAACTTGCCTTTAAAAGAAAAGAGCTTTTGAGAAAAATTCCTTTTCCATCCACTGTGGCTCACAGTACCTCCATGGTGGCACGCAAAGACTCCGTAATGAAGCCTCAGGGATTCCTCCTTGTGTAAATTGCAGTCTAGACTTGACATAATCTTTTTATGTTGTCCTTCCTCATAGCACCCACAATTAGAGGGATGTGGCTGAAAAATTGTAGGCTGGGGTCATTTTTGATTGAAAGGCAGCTTCTACTAAGGTCTCCAGGGAGTCACCAATGAGATGCAAGGAGGAGTTATCATGCCTTAATGCTGAGCAGATGGATACAGCTGCTTAACATTGGATTTTTATTTATTTATTTATTTATTTACTCAAGCCCCCCTTGGGCTAAGCTTTCTATCCTGTGTCTTCTAAGTTACATGGTAAAAAATATATATACATTTATCATTCAGCCACAGGGACATATTGATAGAAGTACCTGAATGTGGCAGAAATTGCACTAAAAGCAGAAAATTAGACATAAGCAGTCATATGTATTTTCTGGGTCAGTGAGGTCTGAAAAAAGACAGAGAAACTATTCTTCATGTAAAGTGTGAAAGTAAACCAAATCCAGTGCTTTCATTATGGCAATCATCTCCCTTTAAATGTTGTGATAGTTTTATTTATTATTATACAATAATTGTGGTGGTTTCACCCTGATGGCTAGCTAAACTGGCTAAACACATGGCTGGCTAAACAAGTCGCTCTGTCACTCCCTCTCCTCAAAGGACAAGGGCGAGAAAATACCTTAGAAAGGACTCAAGGGTTGAGATAAGAACAGGGAGATTGCTCACCAATTACCGTCATGGGCAAAACAGGCTCATAGTAGGGAGATTAATATATTGCCTATTGCTACCAAAGTAGAGCAGTGAGAAACTAAAAGCGAATTAAAAACACTTCTCCATCCACCCTTTTCTCCCTCCTCCCTCCAAGCAGCACAGGGGAACAGGGAATGGGGGCTGCGGTCAGTCCCTGAGGCTTCGTCTCTCTGGTCACGGTCACTCTCTGCCCCTGCTCCACGCGGGGTGCCTCCCACGGGATGCCGTCCTTCCCGAACTGAGCCTGCGGGGGCTGCCCACAGGCAGCAGCTCTTCAAGACCTGCTCCCACACGGCTCCGTACCACGGGGTCCATCCCCCAGGAGCAAACTGCTCCAGCACGGGTCCCCCACGGGCGGCAGCTCCCCCCAGACCCCCTGCTCCTGCGTGGGCTCCTCTCCACGGGCTGCAGCTCCGGCCTGGGGCCTGCTCCTGCGGGGGCTCTCCATGGGCCGCAGCCTCCTCCAGGCCACCTCCACCTGCTCCACCGGGGGCTCCTCCACGGGCTGCAGCGTGGAGATCTGCTCCGTGTGGGACCCGTGGGCTGCAGGGGGACAGCCTGCTCCACCAGGGGCCTCTCCACAGGCCGCAGGGGAACTGCTGCTGCCTGCCTGGAGCATCTCCTGCCCTCCTGCTGCACTGACCTTGGTCTCTCCAGGGCTGGTTATCACTCCTCTGTCCCAGCTGTTGTTGTGTGGCAGTTTTTTTTGTTTGTTTGTTTTTGGTTTTGTTTTTGTTTTTGTTTTTTTCCCTCCCAGAGGCCCAGCCAGCGTCTGACCAGTGACGATCCCTTTTGGAGCAGGCTGGAGCTGGCTCTGCTCTGACATGGGGTAGCTGCTGGGTTCTGCTGAGAGGTCTCCCCTGCAGCATTCCCACTACCAAAGCCTTGCCACATAAACCCGATTAAATAATATAGTGGGGTAGTTTCCTAGGCTTTTTGTTTGTGTGCTTGTTTGTTTGTTTTATATTACAACAATGATTTTTATAAACGGAAGTGTGTTTTGCATTTGTATGCCAGAAGGAAAGCCTGCTCTTAATGGTCATCAGGATTTATTTTTCCAGGTAGCTCTTTTGTGTGATTAAGCGGTGATATATTCTCTGAAAGCGTCTATCATTTTCTCATTTGGATGACCTAATAATAATTCCAGCCAGTGAAAATACAGTTATGCTTTCATTCTTTAGAGTATGCTTGAGATGAAGGAAGACCTCTGACGCTCCTAATCATGTTTTATGGGCTGATACTGAGGACAACACTGCTAACAAAAAATGATAATAGAGGCTAACTGATATCACCCCTGATACTATGGGGTAGTCACATGAATTATATATATGCGTGAAATTTTCCAATATAATAACTCTGTATTTGCAGTAAAATTAGCTGCTCCTCCAATAAATTCTTAAGTAACTGTAGCATCTCACTTTACTTAAGGTAGAGGTACAAATCTTTAGTAATTGTAATGTGAAAGATTCCTTGGATAGCTCTAGGTACATTTATTTAAAAACTTGCTGCACTAGGCACATTTTAATTACAATTAGTGAGGTCTATATGAAAGATTTTTTTAAAAAAAGATTTTATTTAAAAAGCTAGTATAAAAGCCATCATGTAAATTAAGTGACAAATCCTCCCTGCCTTCCTCCAAACACTCATTCTCAAACTGGAGTCTCAGCCTCTGTCAGGTCAGTTCCACCCCGCAGGTCACATTGCACAAGTATGGAAGCCTTATTTGAACAGACATGGCTGTGATGAAGTGAAACAAATTGCAAATATATCCTGCATGAAAACTGAGGTGTGAGGCCTGAAGAGTTGCATAGGTTATGGCTGAAGAAATTTTGCTCAGCCTATGTCCAGTAAAACACTGATCCCCAAATTTTCTGCTCTTAGCCCTTTATTTTTCCTTGCAATGGCAGCATGACCGGCCTGGTTGTTATGTTGTCTTTTGTTCATGGGTTTTGGCCATGATAACTCTGTTTAAATAGTGATGTGTCATTAGGAAGTGCCTAAGGATACTGAGGTGGAGGATTGCTTTGGAGATGAAAGGAAACCAAAGATGAGAGCTCCGCTTAGACACACCTTCCCCCAGGATCACCAGGGTGCTCTTCCTGTCTGTGTTGTGTGGCATGCAGGATCCACGGAGTGTCTGTGTTTGCAGCAGAAGTTAGAATAGGTAAGAAGATAAAGGAGTTCTGTTCAACTGCATCTTATCATAGCAGCGAGGCACTGTAAAAGAACCTAGACAGCTGGCAAGGCTTGTGTGGTGGGATTCTTGGTAGATATAGTGCTGGCACAGCCATCAACTCTTCCTTTCCCTGCATGGACGAGAGAAGCACACAGAAATGACACTGCATGGCACTGCACTGCACTGCATGTTATTCTAGACTATTATTATGGGTTAATGCAAGTTATAGTCATTTTCTCTACTGTACTTTCCCAAACTTGTGAAAAGACTTTAGTGTACCAGTCAAATTGACAGTAGCTCTGTCTGCTTCTAAGATCTGCTACTAGGTATACTTTACTATTAGTTCTAGTAAAAAGAGTGGTTCAGCATCTACCTGCATTTAACAAATGGTAACTAAACTGAGCTGCAATGTTCAAGCAGATTCTCACAGGCACACATGGAGAAGCAGAGCCCAACCCTGTCCCTGTTTTGGCCTTAGCGTGTGTACGCAATGAGACACTGTTTGCACAGGAAGATGGTCCTCTGTAGGAAATTATTTCAATACCTGAGTGCTAGATGTGGCATTCAACACCTAACAACTAGCTTTTTGTATGAATCCTTACCCTGGGTTTCCCTTCTGAATTCAGTGCAGCACTTCAGTGTATATTTGTGGTCTTTCTTTTCTTTCTCTTTTTCAAAGCACTGTTTTAATTTTTGGTTTAAGCATGAAGGTGAGACATGTGCTGAGGCTGAGACCTTTTGCCAAATGTTAGACTGCAGCGAATTTTTATGGCTGAGCTGTAAAGCATGAAAATAGAAATTTATAGGAGAAGCCTGACAGACTGCTAATGAAAGCCAAGCTGGCAAATAGTTACAGATTAGAAATACATCCCTATCGATATGTATTTCTGTAAAGTAACAGAACAGCTTTGCACTGCATGTTCCCTCCCGCCTCCAGGAAGAGCCAAGGCTCTGCAATGTGAAAAAGGAATTCTCACTATTTTAAAAAGTGTTCAGACATGTCCTGTACCTTCTATTAGGAAATCATACAGTCAAATGCTTACTAATACACAGTGACTAACCTTCCATTGAGCTCAGTGACACAAGCTTTGTGTCAAAGCTTTCACTGTGCAAGCATGACCTATCGTTGTCATGAATTCCTTCTGTGAACTTTTCTTTATCACTGACTTTACTTAATTATTTCCAACCATATTTAAATAAGGCAGTTTCCCTTTCTGATATGAATGTTCATTTTCAGAGCAGTTTTTCCAATGCTTAGCATGTGTTGACTGACCTATATAAAGCCATGTATCTTCCAAATGGATAATGCTTAAATAAAGAACCTAGCATGTTTCAGAGGAGGTCCTGTTGCCCTGAGACTGTCCTTCTCTCTTAGAAAATGTACTCACATTCCAAAATATTCCCTGAGTTAGAAAGCTGTAGCGGCTAATACGTTGTCAGATGTTCACTGAAGCGTTGCAGCTTCAAAGTTTTGCTGTCTCATTTCTTCCTGTTGGCTACAGCTTTAGATTTGTCCTGGTTTTAACTGAAACTATTATATTCTGCAAGCCTGAAGCTGTGCCATTTTGAGAACTTACCCTTTTGCAGATTCAGATAGCAGAGTTCAAGTCTTCACAAATCCTCTGTAGTTGTTGGAAGCAAAGATATACACAGAGAGATTACAATGAGGTATTTTTTGTCCATCCAGGCACTATGATCTTTGTATGAAGTCACTGCTTTGTGTTGAAGATAGAGGCATTCATTAAAAAAGAGACTGAGGCTGCCGTGCTTTTCAATATCACAATATTAAGCTTTTCATGCCTAATGCTACAGGGAAATCCAAAGTGTTACCTGCAGTCTCGATACAGTTCACATGGATGGGAAGAAATTCTGCTTAAGGGAGAGCTATAGAGGCTCTCAGCGTACTCTCATGTGAAACAGTGAAGACAAAAGTATGCCTTAAATCCCATGCATCGCCAAGGCTTTTTCACCTTAGTCAGTGCTATCTGGCATCCCTCCACACACAAAGGATTCGGAGCCTGATAACCTGGAGCAAGGTACTTAGCCCGCTCCTCTAGGCCTGTTGTTTCACAATGCAATGTCATGTTCCAGTGTGCATAGGGCAGGGGGAGAAAGTCTTGGGTCTCAGGGCTCTTCTAACAACAGTCCTTATTTCATGTTGAACTGTTATTGGGTAAAATGCAGAAATATGTTTTGGCACAGTTCACCTCTGCCAGGGGAAAGCTATTGTGTCCTCTTCTATCCAGCATAAGAGCTTCAGCAAGAGCAGGGACCTTGCTGAAGTACACCTTTCTCCCAGAACAGCTTGCAGTTTGTTGTAGTGAGAATTGTTTTTGAAATTAATTGGATATACTTCTTAGCAGGGGACAGCTTAACTGCTTATTCTGTTAATGCATAGGCAATGAGTTTGTCCCCCCATCTAAAACTTCTGTCCTCCCTATTGTCAAAAGCACAGTTTGAGCTTAGCATGAAGTCAGTCACCAGAACTCTAGGCTTCTTGTGACAATTCTGTAATTATATTTACACATTTTCTGCATCATTTGTAAAATTATGATATGCATGGTTTCCTCAGGGGCTATCCCACATCAGACGGTATGCTACTAAAAATTCTAGGATTGGTGAAAAGAATTAAAAAAGAAACCATTGGTCTGATTTTGTTACTCATTTCCAGATTTACTTAAATATAATCTTGACATTTTATATCTCTTTAAGAACTGCCATGTGATTGCCAGTCTGCAAACTTTTTTCTTTTTTTTTTTAATATCTGCTTTACTATGGAACATACAGCAAGATTTCTGAAGGAGCTGATGGACCATGGACACAGGGAGGGTGGGGGGAGCATCACACATCAAGCTTTCTGAATAAAATACAAACTGACCCTTTTAAAACATACTTGTATGGAGAAGCCATGTTATCAGATCATTGCAATTGTTTATTCTTTTTACTTTACTTACTTTCTTGAGGGACTGAACTATTAATTAACATCATTAGAAGCTCCAGTTCTCCCTTTGACTTGCTCTTTGGCTCTGCTGGTGCCTAAAGTCATTAGGTGCCCTTTACTGATAAATAATTAGGTTAGTTAACGATCTCATCGTATCCTGTTGTATTCTAACCTATCGTAAAATGTCAAACAGACATGCAAAAATGAGATCATCATACCAAAGATTACTATAATAAATATTTTTATCGTGCATCTGAAGTTTTGTTTTCCAACAAAATAAAAATTGGGATGCTTTGGAGGAAAAGAACAGGTTTTGTGTGAGTATCAGCTGAGCATTCAGATTTTTAAGATACCTCTAAGTATTATGAATAGGAGTCTATGTATCCTTGTGGTTAAAGTGAGTAATTACTCAGGAGCAAGCTGCCGTTGAAGAGCTGTTTGAAGAGTGCTGATATGCCCCAGATTTGGACAGACTTCTCAGTCCCAAGGGCCCTTGAAACCCCAGGGTGTCTGGGAGGTCTGTATGCCGGAGTGATTGGTGAGCTGTAGCAACACTGTGATCCAATGCAAACCTTGAGCACACACCTGGGGAAATTATTAGGCCCTTAACTTTCAAAACGTGAATTTTACAAAGAATAGATGATTGCTGCCTGAATCTGACTAGATTTCTCTTTTGTATTTCTCCATTATTTCCTTTAAAATTAATCTATGAGTCCACCAGCTTTAATACTGTTTTGCAGAGGCTTCTTCCACCCTCCCTTTGTGCAATTTTTGGCCTTTGGTTTGTGAGTTTTTCATGCTATGTGTGCTGCTGATACTGACATAGGAATCTTAATGAGAGAGTTTCCAACCACACTGAGGTAATTCTATCAAGAAAGAAAAAAAAAAAAAAAAAAAAAAACCCACAAGCCTCCAAATCCTCCATGACAAAAAAATTCAATATATAGGAGATATCAAAACTGGCAGTTAAACCGTCTTGCAGCCATGTTTGAAACAGTAAAGTGTTTCCTGATTTTTTATTTTTTTTCTGTCATAAACTTTTCAATATCTACATTTAAACTTACAGTGCTTAATGTACCTTGCAGGAAGTATAAGTGAAACTCTAGGTGCACGAATCTGGCACAGAGTCATGCTCTGACGCAGGTACGTCTCACAGGTCCTGTCTTGTCAGAGCTCATTACCTCGATGAGATAACTGGAAGCCCTGCTGCTGGTGGCACACAATTTCTCAAGAATCATGGAGAACAAAAACGTGGTGAAAAGTCACCCCTATCCTGTGGCCACAGCATGCACAAGTAATCCTGCAGGTCAAGCTTGGAATAGCAGACTCTCAGATGATTAGGAACATTTTTAATAAGAACATGGTTGTTAAAAAAATGGTACACCCCCAACAAAGAAGGCTATTAGTCTGGATCCATCCTGGAAAATATCAGCATTTGGGAATTTTGCTGTGCAGAGCAGTGTACTATATCTTTATCAGACTCTGCCCTAACCCAGCTGGATTGAGGTGATGTGCTCTGAAGTTACCCATGCTGAGCGGGGCTTATGGACTTGGCAAAATGCTGGCTGTGCCAGAGGCTTGGCTCCAAATACTGAGAGACCTGTCCTGGAATACAACTCTATCAAGGATGCTGACAAAGAAGAAGGGAGAAATTTATGGAGGGAAAGAATGTAGTCATAGCTGTTCAGAAAGATAATATGCAGCAGTGCACCACATGAGGCTCCACACCACCTAGAGGACCCTGCTTAAATTAACTTCTGCCAAGGGCATCTTGCTGCTAAAGAAATAACCTGGGTACAGGTACTTAGGGACTTTTTGGTGTTATTTGACAGTCCATGTGAAAGAAGAGTGCCTTTTCACATTTTCTCTCTGAATTCAGTCAGAGGAGTGAGAGAGGCTTTTCCTTTGATGGAGATTTCTCTCCCAGGTGACTATGTGAGCTTGCTGTCTCTCCTAGTAGTGCTTCAGGAAAGCACATCCTCAAACTGTTAGCCTGTCCCTCTTCTGTCTGTCCATTCATCATGGTAGTTCATCTGTCTCCATCACACAGGAGGCAGGGAGCACAGCCAGGATGGTTTTGCTGGCTGGGGTTCAGTTCTCTGCTGTTTCATCAATGAACAAAGCAGAATGATGGATTACTGACGTATTGCACTGATATTTTGCCAGCAGGTTAATTGCTGTCATGCAGTGTCACCGTTCAGTAGAGACTTAACTGAGAACTTTGACAAAGAACAGGCTGGTAGTACAGCATCTGAAGTTACACAGGTGTGCGCAGGTCATTTAGCAGAATGATTAGCACTGAGCAGATCCAGGTTTTCATTTAACAGTTTTAGAGCCAAACCTTTACCCTAGACCTGTCTTCTATATTTGGATGCCTTAAGGTTGGGAAATACTGGCCTTCAAATCCACATAACTGGAACTGTGTCACTTGTTTCCAGTCAGCTGCAATTTCGAAAATTACTGCAGGTTGGCCTGACAGTAATCAGCGTTATGATTTTCTGCTAATATTGGGGTGAAATGTTGTAGTTCTTCATTTTGGTATAAAATTCTGACTTACTCATTTGTTATGTAAGACCGCTTGTGCAAGCAAAAAAAATTTTTTTTTTTTTTGGCAAGGGTTACAACCTAAACAACAGTTATGAGGAAGACTTCTTCCACTGTAAATGCTGAATGAGCTTTCTTTTCTTATTCTGCAAAGAATATTTGTTTAACTGTGCAATCAAACCTGAAGACCCATACCTATTTAATTGACTTTAGTTCTGTTTGGTCTTTCTGAGAAAAAAAAGAAAAAAGAAAGTTTTTCAGTTACTTTATTTGAACAATCAAAATAAGTGTTTGTCACAACTGATGCGTGATAGTAGATTTGTTACCTTCAATGGCAGCCTGTTCTGCTCAAGATTACTTTCTCAAAGATGACCCAGAAAAGGGCTTAAATGTTTAATGATTGTTTCATTCTGTCCTTGTTTCAGTCAGTCAATCAATCACTGACACACATCTTATGTTCAATAGTGCACAAAAGACAAATGATCTGAAAAGAAACACATCTCTTCTGAAGAAGGGGATGCAATCTCATAGTATCAGGTTGTAAACAGCAAGTCAGAGTTATTTCTGTGCTTCACATTGTCATCTGAGTTATTTATTTAGGTATTTATTTAAAGATTTTCTGAATTTCTGACATCCACAAATATCCTTTTTTTTTTTTTTTTTTTTTTTTTTCCAGGCTGTGGATCTAGGAGTTCCAGGAAGAAAGGATATAATTTTGAAATATCCTGAGGAAAATATAAGTTCATAAATTCCATATCAAAAAAATTGTCCTTTACAAGCAGAAATTTGGAAAGAGAGAGATTAGTTGTTTTTAATGTAGTTGGCAAAGCATTTATACCAAAAAGGGTATCTAACATCTTTTGAAGACAAGGAAAAGTAGTGAATACTTAACCCTTCTTGAGCCTATATTGCAGTTGACTAATTGCTGGCTTCGTGAGGATAAGGAGTCTTTGCCAGTCTTCTCTTTATTTTTATGACTCTCTTCTGTTTTTTTCTGTTTTCTATTTTTTTTTCCAATATTGCAAAGTCCCTTAAAATATAGCCAACAGCACTGACATGGTGCTCTACTAATGCTTTTACCAAAGGTCTACACAGAGGTAATACTGTGTAGCTGCTATTTTCAATTTAGCTCCTACTTAGGGGCTCCTGATTTCTCCCTTAGATACTGCTTTCAACTTAACTCCTACTTTTTCACTTCTGTGTCAAAGGATAGTAGTAGGTAATTTGCCAATTTGTCATGTCATTGCCCTTCAAGTTGAGTTTGGATTGCTTTCTCACCAGGATCCGTACATCCTTTTCATGAGTAACTTTACAAAATGCAGTTACTCTTTCTATATATGTGGTCTACATCCATTGTTCTTAAGAACTGTAACAGATTTTACTTTCAGCTATATTATAATATATTTTAATGAATCAGCCTAATTAGCATTCCAGATCATGTTGAGGGACTGTCTCAAATTAAAGTGGCAGTAGAAGAGGTTCTAAAACAAATCAATGTAATGAACACTGACTAATTACTAAAAGCAGATGGTATTCTCTCTGGAGTTCTAAAAGAAGTCAAATATGAAATTGCTGAACTGTTAACTGTGATATATAAATAAGCCCTACATTGAATGCTCCGGTACCAGAGGATTGGAAGATGGTTAACATATCGCCAATTTTAAAATCATTTCAGACATAATCCTAGAAACTACTGAACATACAGATTACACTGCTAGAAATAACACTAAAGAATGAAATTAATTTATAAATACATACTACAATGTGATGGCAAATAAACAACACTTGTTTTGTATGGAAAACAGTATCTTGTAATTCTATCAGAATTCAGAAGTCTGTGATGCCATGGATTGACTGGCAAAAATGATAAAATTTGTTTCCATTTTCAGAATGCTTTTGGCACAGTTCCTCTCCCAAAGGTTTTTGAGGAAACTATAGTGTTATGAAATGAGATCTTCTTGTGGGCCTATGATATATTTAAGCCAGGAAGTAAAAGATAGAAATAAAGTGTGAGTTTTCAGAGTGGAAGGAGCTTCTTGGTGGACTCCATAAAAAGCTATGATGAATCCCATGCTGTTAAACATAGTCAAGAATAATTTGGGAATAGGGTGAACATGATAATGTGTTGTGATCCAAAGAGTTGCAGGAAAGTTCCACAATGAATGCTTGCACTATAAAATGGCAAACAAAAATAAATGCCGATAAATAGAATGTATTATGCTAACGGAAACAGTCTTAAGGAGCTGTGTATATCAGAAGTCTTTTAGTTAACACATATCACCTGGAAAACATGATTTTGAGGCCACTATAGATAGTTCACTGAAAATTTCAGCTTAATATTCAATGCGAGACAGAACCAAATGAACTTGGAAAAAAAAAAAAAAGAGGATATTTCGATGTGTAGAAGAGGAATAATGAACATCACAGAAAATGTCCTGTAGAAATCTGTGATACACCTACCCTTTGTATATTCCACATAGTTGCAGTTATATCTCTGTCTTCACCTTCCCCCCCCCCCCCCCCAATAAATAAATAGAATAATAGAATCACAGAATATCCTGAGTTGGAAGGGACTCGTAAGGATCATTGAGTCCAACTCCTGGTACCACACGGGTCTACCCAAAAATTCAGGCCATGTGACTGAGTGCACAGCCCAAACGCTTCTTAAACTCCGACAGGCTTGGTGCAGTGACTACTTTCCTGGGGAGCCTGTTCCAGTGCGCGACAACCCTCTCAGGGAAGAACCTCTTCCTGATGTCTAGCCTAAACCTCCCCTGCCTCAGCTTGACACCATTTCCGCGGGTCCTACCACTGGTCACCAAAGAGATCAGCGCCTTCCCCTCTACTCCCTCTCGTGATGAAGTCGTAGGCCGTGATGAGGTCTCCCCTCAGCCTCCTCTTCTCCAGGCTGAACAGGCCCAGTGACCTCAGCTACTCCTCATATGTCTTCCCCTCTAGTCACTTCACCATCTTCATCGCCCTCCTCTGGACTCTCTCCAACAGTTTCATGTCCTTTTTGTACTGTGGTGCCCAGAACTGCACACAGTACTCGAGGTGAGGCCGCACCAGCGCAGAGCAGAGCGGGACAATCACTTCCCTTGACCGACTAGCGATGCAGTGCTTGATGCACCCTAGGATATGGTTGACCCTCCTGGCTGCCAGGGCACACTTCTGGCTCACATTCAACTGGCTATCAACCACAACCCCCAGATCCCTCTCTGAGGGGCTGCTCTCCAGCATCTGGTTGCCCAGTCTGTACGTATAGCCAGGGTTGCCCCTCCCCACGTGCAGGACCCGGCACTTGCTCTTGTTAAACTTGTTAGATAGATAGATAGATAGATAGATAGATAGGTAGATAGATAGATAGATAGATAGATAAATATGAATGGAAAATGTAGATAGAAATAAAATGGATATATAGAATTCCTGGAAAAGTAAGTAAAGCATTACATACATATACCACTTAGCAGCATTCAAACCAGGAGAAAGGCATTTAAGGGAAGGTGTATGGATGTTTATAAAATCGTGACTGTCAAGAAGACAAAGAAGAAATTATCAGACAGCACTTTCAAAACAAGAAGAGGAGATGTTTGTCCAGATAACATGTGGTTAATCTGTGGAATTCAGTGCTGCAAAATACTGTGCATGTTAAAGGAATACCTTCTTTCAGAAGCCAATTACAGAAAATGCAGAAAAAAGGTCCATGAGAAGTTATTAACCACAAAGACAACCACATCAGGTCCTTGAACTGGGATTGTAGAGTATATCGTGTGAGGTATCTTGGTACGTTTACTATGCTCCTATTGGTTTTGGGAGGCATCCACTCTAGGTCACTGCAGAAAATAGGATACAAGGCTAGACAGCCGTTTGTCTCACCCATATATTACAAACTTAATTAAAGTAGTCTGTATCATCCCATATATTGAATACTCCTTCCAAATGCATATCTTTAACACAGTACTTTTTGGGTGTTTCAGTTATGCAGATAGACCCCCCCCAAGCACTGTCTCCCTGATATTGTGAACTGTATGTCCATATAATAATGTCCCACGCCCTGAGGAGTTCAGTTGTCCTTGTTTTTCAGACAGTACTGGAAAAGCTGCTTCTCCGATGTGTTGCTTTGCTGAGATGTGTTGAACAGCCAGTGCAGCTCGGTGAGCAGGGAGAGCTCTCCTCGTACAGCCTGCTTTAGCTGCTGCCTGCCTAGGGCAGTGGCAGAGCTTAGCCTATGGACACAGGGAGCAGGTGTAGTAAGCAAGCCAGCAAAGGAGCGGAAAAAGACAGGATAATGATGTAGCTATCAAAGGAAAACATGGTTGGTAATGCCCCTCAGATATTGCCATTTGACTGACAACTTTCATCAGCATTAGGATTCCAGTCATGACCTTAATACTGAAAAAAACACAATTCTTGATCTGTCTGTTCCAATCTAAGTTTTGCTAAACAATACTTGAAAGGAGGTGGGTACATTCTGGACTTATAGGGGTGTACAATTTATTTAGAAAACTATTGTGTTGATTTTGTAGCTGTTCTGTACGTTTTGATAGAGTTAGAAATAAACTCTGAGAAATTGGTCAGATCTCTTTTAGAGTGCATAGGGAATTTAATTATCTTTATTTCCATTTATAAATTCTACTGCAGATGTTTTCCAGACAGAAAATTAGCTATTGTCAGCTATGTGAATGGACACTTAACTTTATTTCATATCTTCCATCTTTTCAAATCCAAAAGAGCCTCAGGAAACCCTCTGAGCTTTTATTTTACGTTCACCTGCATGGCATTATAATTTTGCTTTTGTGACTGGGGATGGCTGAAACTGGAAAGCAAAGTTTGATAGTGCTTGTTGTTAAACCACTTAAGAAATAAAAAAAAAAAAAAAAAGAAAAAAAAAAGTAGACAGGTCTAATGCTTAATTACAGCAATAAGCCAGACCAGGGAGTGCAAGCCTGAGGCATCTGTGTATACTTTGGGTGTGTTATGAGACAAAAGATTAATTTGGCCAAATTTTCTTTGTAATTCAGATTCTATGGGACAAGCCTAACTTTTTTCAATTAGTACTGACATACAAGGACAGATCCTTCCATTTACAAAGCGTTTCATAGCATGGAATTTCTGCATGTGCATTTGAAGTGATCTCACATGGAAGCCAGACTAGTTGTTTCTAATATACTGGATGCATTAGAAGCAAAGAAATGAAAAATTTCTTTAGCAAACTTGCAGCACTGGTTTTGTGTAGGAATCTATAAATACATTCATAAGCTAGTTTATTGTGCTTCACAGTTAAAACTACAGTGTCTGAAGCTAGGATGAGGTAACTGTATAAATGGATATTCATGCGTGAAGTATCTCTGAACATATCTCACATTGATCTCCGAAAATAATTCCCAGCCTGGTCAGGTACTAGATAGTCCATGGTGTACTTCTTGTCAAGCCTGAGGATTGAAACTGCGATACTAAATAGTGGGTATTTCCCTTTGTTTGTTTGTTTGTTTGTTGGTTTGTGATAGTTCTGTCATCAGTTTCCACATATTTTCTGCCATATTTTTCATCTACACTCTGGATTTCATAGGTTTGATTCCAGCTGCAAACAGCATGCTCTGTGACTGCATTTCTAATAGATCCTACATCCCCAGTTGGAAGGAACATTGACCCCATTGTACAGGAATTAATAAGAAGGAGTGACCAAATGAAAACAAACAAACAAACAAACAAACACTAAATGCAAGGCCATAAAGTCCATATGAGATAAGGACACACCCACATGGCAGGGTAAAACTCATTTGTCAAGATCACACACTCTTTTGGGTGTTGAATCAACTGCTTTCTACAAGTTTCTACTGATTCATTCCTACAAGAAGTCTCTGTCTTCTGTTCTTCTCCTCAAGGTCTCATAATGGGAACACTTGCAGAGTTTGGAGTTGTGACATGTGGACAGAGAACACACAGGATCCATAAGAAAAGACGTGGAACAATTGTCTCTAATTGTAGGAGTGGGAATGGAAGGATGTTGGGTTAGAAATTTAACTTCTATGCCTGTGTCCATTGTTCCAAGACGCATAATCACCTGTCCATGCTTGGAAGGATTTTCCCATAGAACATAAATGTATGCAGGGCTGGAGGCAGGTTTATGCAAGTTAAACCCGTAGGATCTTGTTTTTTGACTCTATTCCTTTGAGAGCAATGAGATTTGCACTGTTATTATAGCTTCAAGATAGCATTCCAGCCTTTGGAGACTTATTCATCTGGTCCAAGATATTTGTGTGTGTGTGTGTTTGCATGTGCATGTGTGTGCCTGCATGTGTGTGTGTGTCTGGGGGGTGGGTAGGGGTGTTAAGCCCCACGTCCCATTCATTGTTTCCTTTAAAGCTTTTGTGAAACTCTGATCTGTGGTGAGGAATTTTCAGTCGGAGGGTAATTGCAGAAACATTTACAGCATGACATTGTATACAGTTCATACAACTTTGTCTTAGATTATCTTGACTTAAATATTTGCTTCCCCTCAAGCCATAGTTGGCCTTTTTTGTTACCATTATAGACTGATAGACTTTTGACTACAAAGCTTGTGAATTCATCAAAGATGCAAGTGTGTTGAACGGGAGCCTGGATAAAGAGTTATATGTCTTGTATGTTAAGAACTATCTTGTGATAATACATGTGCAATAGAGTATCTGACAAAAAAGAAGGGTCATTAAAATGTGCTACTGAGAATTACACCATAATCTCACCCTCTGCTGATTTACAGCCTTCAGAAGACAAGTTAATGCAATTCCCACCCTGAATACTTTTCAAGAGCAAAGAATAAGGACAGCAACCATTGCCTTTTTTTTTTTTTCTCCTCTTCCTAATTGTGGTTCCATTTAATGCATTCCTTGGAGATGTTCCCATCAACTAATTTAACTGCATATGCATACACAGTCCTGCTTGGGTAAGAAAATGATGAAACCAGAATAATTCCCCAAATAAAATGTTTAACTCTGCATAACTTAGTAATACCACCAACAGCTTTTTCAAAAACATTTTTGAAGACATTTTTCTGATTGAGGTGTATGTTTTTTACCAGAATATCTCTCTTTCTCAACATTGCTTGACCAGTAAAGAACATGTATTATTAAACATAAGGTATTTTCTTCTTCAGCTTTCTCAGATTTAAAGCACTTTAGATAGTCTCTTTGCTGAAATCGTGAAGCAGAATGACAGCTTTGGGCAAAAAGTAACTCAGGGCAATTATAGCCAAACAATTTCAGGAAGAAATGAGTAATTGGAGATAATTTTTTTTTTAATGGAAAAGCTGGCACAATCATTGGCTTGGTCTGCATTTAAATCCGATATCTTAACTGACCCAGCAGAAACCTTCATACAGGCAGAGGTATCATTATTAAAGAAAATGTCCTTTTGCCATCAAAGCTTTTCATTAAAGAAATAAGATTAATTTTTATCAAGGAGAGGTCTGTCCTGCCAGTAGAATTATGTAGACCAGGAGTGATCACCAGCACAAATGCAGGGTGGGGCAGCTTTGCACTAAAAAGTTAGAAGAGAGGCTGAGGCAAGCAGCACATTTATGATACCTCATATCTAAACCTGCTTCACACGTTAAGGCAGTTTTACAGTCAAAATTGCTTTTTCCCCCCTCCAATTTTTTCATAGAACTTAACAGCTTTTTCATTGAAAAAAATAATAGATGGGTTCAACTTTTTGCTGTGAACATTTTCTGAAGTGTCCTGTGAAAAATCTATTTAAAGATCCCTATATTTTGAACTTTCTAAAGTGAAACAAAACAAAACAAAACAAAACAAAGCAAACAAAAAAACAACTTGGACTGTTTTGCAATGACAGATTTAACTGTGAAAACATTTCTCATTTCCCAAGATAGCTCACTATTTAGCAACGTGCTCATATTTGTAGCTGAAGACATAGGGATAGGATGTGTTGAATTAGTGTTGTTATCACAGGACATATTCTTTGTGTCCTCTCTTGGTGGTCTTACTTATAAGAAAGTTATTTTATTTTAGAGCCAGGTCCAAGAGAATGTAATGCCAGCTTGCTTTCTTTTCCTGTACACAAAGCTCAGTCAGTGAACAAAAGGAGGTCTCTAAGAAAGTGGATAGTTTCTAAACCTACTTGTTTGAATGATATTTTATTTAAAGCTTCTCTATATGTATCACATAAAGGCATTGATATTGGATACAGCTGCTGGGTAGACATTGTGGTAAAGTAGAGTTAACTTACTTTAGGCATCAAACTAATTTACTGATGGGACAAGTAATAAAACTTATCTCCTTTGACCTTTAGGCCAGTGTGTTAATGCACTGAACCGCATTGATTATTAACAAAAACTATTTTTAAGTGTGGACCTAAGCCCATATATTTTGCTCTGTGATCTCAGTTTTCAGTTCTGCCTTAAAATGCCTAGACTGAAAAAGGAACAAAGCAATGAAAACATCAGAAAGCATTCATACCAAGAAATTTCAGGAAAATCTTGCACCAGCTTTTATTGTAATAATTGAAAGCATCACCTTTGACTCAGGGGAGAGGAGCATTTGCTCCTCTCTGACATAATCCCTAAAGAGATAAACTAGACCTGGCAGAATGATAGAAGAAGAGCATTTTCCTCCAGTCTCCTGATCTCCCTTGTCCATTTCACTTTATTCCTGTCTTAAGCTGCTGGTTAAGCCACAAAGAAGCCTAGTAGGATCTTACTGTGACGGACCTAGACTAAACTATTAGGTGTAACTTCTTTCTATCACAACATAATTTATGAGAAATGCTATCAAAACAACAGCAGTTCAAAGCTGGATGGGTGGGTTGTATTTTAACCTTCTCATAACAAGGACATTTAGGAATAAGAGTACATTAAACAGATGTTGCATATTTATTCGTATGGAGAAGTGGCAGCCCGTGGCTTGGACAGGTAAACTCTTTGCTGGGTTAAAAACTGGCTGAACGGCCAGGCCCAGAGGGTGGTGGTGAATGGAGTGAAATCCAGCTGGCGACTGATCACCAGTGGTGTTCCTCAGGGGCTGGTGTTGGGGCACAACCTCTTTTATATCTTCACTGATGATTTGGATGAGGGAATCGAGTGCACTCTCAGTAAGTCTGCAGACGACACCAAGTTGGGGGGAAGTGTCAATTTGCCAGAGGATAGGAAGGCCCTGCAGAGGGACCTGGACAGGTTGGCTCAATGGGCAGAGGCCAATGGGATGAGGTTCAACATGGCTAAGTGCCGGGTCCTGCACTTTGGCCACAACAACCCCATGCAGCGCTACAGGCTTGGGGCAGAGTGTCTGGAAAGCTGTGCAGAGGAAAAGGATCTTGGGGTGTTGGTCAATGCTCACCTGACCATGAGTTGGCCGTGTGCCCAGGTGGCCAAGAAGGCCAACGGCATCCTGATTTGTATCAGGAATAGTGCAGCCAGCAGGACCAGGGAGGTGATCGTCCCCCTGTACTCAGCTCTGGTGAGGCTGCACCTCAAGTACTGTGTTCAGTTTTAGGCCCCTCACTACAAGAAAGAAATCAAGGCCTTGGAGCTTGTCCAGAGAAGGGCTACGAAGCTGGTGAAGGGCCTGGAACACAAGTCCTGTGAGGAACGGCTGAGGGCACTGGGGTTGTTTAGTCTGGAGAAGACGAGGCTCAGGGGAGACCTTATTGCTCTCTACAGCTACCTGAAAGGAAGGTGTGGAGAGCTGAGGGTCAGCCTCTTCTGACAGGTAACTAGTGATGGGACTAGAGGGAATGGCCTCAAGTTGCACCAGGGGAGGTTCAGGTTGGAAATGAGGAAACATTTCATCTCAGAAAGAGTAGTCAGGCAGTGGAATGGGTTGCCCAGGGAGGTGGTGGAGTCACTGTCCCTGGGGGTGTTTAAGGAGAGGTTGGACGTGGTGCTTAGGGACATGGTTTAGCGGATGAAATTGGTAGTAAGGATATGGCTGGACCAGATGGTCTTGGAGGTCTTTTCCAACCTTGATGATTCTATGATTCTGTGATTCTATATTGGACATTGATTCCTTTCCTTTATTATCACCTGAGAGATAGGTCGCTGTCAACTTTATTTAAGGTCCTTGCATTATACCTTCTACTGGGAAATTGCTCAAAATTTCGAACTAAGAAAATAAGTTTTACTTCCTAACAGGAATAAATATGTTTTTTATCAGGGAGATAAAGGTAGTGTCTCTGGAGCTGTTGTAGAATTTGGAGCATGGATAGGATTAATAAGTATGTTAACTGACATTTGTGCGCTTTGGGGTTTTCTTTCAAAGACCACTATAAAGTTAGAGCCTTATGATGGAGGTCTGATTCCCATTGGGGTAGACATTCCTACACAGTAAAGGATCCTTCTGTCTCAGGAACTTAATATCAGTGTGAAGAATGTACAGTAATGTCACTAACCACTTTGGGGAGGAAAAAAAAAAAAAAGAAAGAAAATAAGAGATTAAATAACAAATTCTGCTACACTGAGCAGTATTTCATTTTTACTTTCCATTCCAAGTTAATACTAAGTCAGATATACTCTAGAGTTACATCAGTACTAAGTGAGCAGAATATGTCTGGCTGAATTGTTTTCCATAATGTGCTTTTACCGCTACCAAAATTTTCAACCGCCTGAGTTAGCATGGAAGAACTATCCACACAAGAAGTAGTACTAGCAAAAACAGACAGTGTGGATGACCCTTTTTTTTTTTTTCCTGAAAAAATAAACAGTTGTGTGCTTTCTAAAATTTGATATTTCACCTCAACAAATGCAATTTCTAGATGTACTCATAATCTGAATCCTCACACTTGAAAACTCACCTGTCTATTGGAGATCCCAGTAACTGCACCAGCAAAGACGGACACACATACTGGGGCTGTTTGTCAAAAATTCTGTAGATCTGGGTCTAGTTGTCATGATACTGTGCCTGTAGGTATGGGGAAGGGTTTTCTTGGTGGTGAGCCCTCTACAACCCTATATGTGAAAAAAGGGGCTAGAAGGTTCACTGAGCTTTTATGCCTTGTAAGAACAGATGACAGTCAATACATGTTTGTGCAGGTCTTAGACTGCAGTTAGAGAACCAGCTTGATGCACTTCCATTTTCTCTTAGAAATGTCAGCAGTAAAAGGACTAATCATAGGTGTTTGGTTAGTCACAGGCGTAATGACATTTCTGAAACATGCTCGGTTAAAATCTGATAATGGATTTCTTCTTGCTTCATAAAAGACATTTATGAATGCTGTAAACTGAAAGCTTGTCACAGGCTATGTTCTCCACACTGTAAAAGTTCCCGAGTGCAGTGAGTACACTGGCATATAGTAATTCTCGCTTTTGCAAAGGGTAGAGATCAGCTGTTGCACTTGGCTAGAATCAGCTCTCCAATCTGTGGCCAGATACTGTAGCGATAATGTTGTCTAAGTACCCAAAGAGAGAGCTCTCTAGCCTCAGGGCTCTAGGACATAGCATGGCTCATGTCCATACGTCTAAAATTGCTTGTTCTGTAAAATAAGGGAGTTGCATTCAAATTGCCTTTCAAGAATGGTCCTTGGTCCTCCTCTCTAGGAGGCTGCTGTTTGGCATTTGCCAAAATGATGCCAGGAGTTGTGCACCTAATACAACAACAGAGGAGTGCCTGTGTGAGTATTTCCGTCCTGGTCCTGTTTAACCAACAAAAAGTCAAAAAGACAAAGACCTTACAAAACAGCAAGGTAGGATTCATTTGCTGAAGAGCAGATGTGTTAGAGAGAAATCTAGATCTGCATTAGCTTCTTTGGGAGGCTACAGTCAGTAAAGAAAAATGGGCATTTCTAACACATGATTCAGCTCTTCTTCAAGTAGGAATCTAAAATAGGTCAGATATATTGTGCCGTTAAAATGCCAAAAGGCATCCCACTAAATTGACTATAACAGAAGTCTGCTACCTTGGAGATAAGAATCTACTCTCTAGACAACAAAAGTTAGGGAAGATGACTGTACATCCCATGTCTGCAGATTCAGCTCTAGAGAAGCATGTTCAGGACAAACTCAGAGGTATGAAATGTTCAAGGGCATTGTGAGAATGTGTTTCACCTAAGGTCTCAGCTACACAAACATGTACCGACACCAAAGTTTTATGTTTTTAATATACACATTTACTCCTGTAAACTCCATAGGGTGACTACAGTTTCTCTTCATAAAAATGCCTTATTTCAATATATGATTATTGTTTCTCTTCTTGGTCTAGAAGAAAAGCCTTGAGCTCTTTATATTGACATAATTGTATAAATCCTCATCTGGTTAAGTCTCTTCAGCCTAGTTGAAGTATAATTCTTTATAGTAGACAAGGGAGCTATGGTTTCCTCACACGGTTTGCACAACATTTCACTACTTAACTACATTTAAATACATTGTCAAAAACCATTTACAAATTAGTAAACTTCAGAAGCACTTAAAAACATGACATCAGTATGAAATAAAAAAGATGATAGCAAAATTTTCTGTTTATAAAGAACCATGTCATAATAATGGATGGGTGGGATTCAGCTCATCTTCAGAAATATACAGTGAAGTTGTCTTTAAGATCTCTGAGCTCTTGTAGCAAATGAAGAAAAATAAATGCATGCAGAGAGTGATTCATCTCATTCTAAGAGAGATGCCTAAAATAAGCAAGATTTATTACATTTTATAAGTGCCTGTCTCTTTCCACCCACTGTACAGGGAGTCCAGATGACTAGCTCTGATGTAGGTGGCTACACTGTAGACATTTATAGTTGGGGAAATTAATCCTGCTCCACATTTTGTAAAGAGGTAGCCAAAAATCAGTGACCAAATAAGGGATAGGATGCTTTCAGAGCTGTTCCTCACATAATCATGGAGCTCTTCCAAAGTAACATAAACCTTTTCCTCTTGGCTTAGCAAACAAGAAGCCAGTTTTTTGTTGTTTTGTTTTTTTTTTTTTTAAAAAAAAAGGTTAGGTCAGGTTTGTCATATGTTAGTTCCCAGGGCTAAACAGAGGACAGGACTCAATGTATTTTAAATTAAACAGTTCATTAACATTATATATGTATATTATGTAGGGGGGTGCACTTATGTGTCAGAGGGAATGGTTAAGTAAAGAGCTAGCTTTCCCACACTGATGTGTGAGAAGGGAACTGTGGAATGGCTTTTCTGCTCTACTCTGTGGGCATTAAAATAAAGAAAACTGTCTCCATGAACATTCCTTAGGTAAAAGGTTATGTCTGGAGCTGCCAGAACTGCTCTTTACTGCTAAGACTTCAGCTGCAGGCAGAGGGCATGTACTGAGAATAGGTTTGGTGGCTCCTCTCTCTTCTTCACTACCCTTGAGAAATTGTCCAGCTCAGAGCTGGACTCAAACTGTTGTAGCAGATACTAGCAGACCCCTGAATAACTCCTAACCCAAAAGTGGCTAAGAAGGGGGCTGTTTAATACGAGGGCAGACATGAAGAAATTTCTTTAAAAATCTATTAATAATCATGCTTCCTTCACCGCAAACATCAAGAGAAAAAAATGGCACTCTATTTCAACATTTAAATTATCTTCTATTTCTGCAGCCATTTATACCCTTGTTAAATAATCATAATTCCCAACTCCTACAGAACTTAATTTAGAAACAAATATTGCCAAACATATGGAGCAGAATGAAACTGGTTAATATCTACATCATATAACAGCCTGAACTGATGACATGTCTCTGTGTAGAGATTTAATTCTTGGTATAATTCAAGGAGGTGGAAGCAGCACAGTGCCAAGATGGAGCATTTTTTTATTTTTTTTTTCTAGGGGGAAGGTGTTGTTTCAAGGCACTGCTGTCTCTCCCCCATTTTATAAACCAGAAAGCACATCAGGCAGTGCTCCAGCCCCACACGACAGACCCTCTCCCTGTGTAAGTCCTCCAGTTCAAGAGAATGTAGCGTGCACATAATAACTGTCAGGATCAAATTATTACGCATTATTTGGTCACTCTAAATTTTGTATCAATAACATAAATATAGAGTAAACTAACTAACTTTCCCTCCTTCCTGCCTGTCTGCCTGCCTGGGGAGTCTTTTGCATGGGGAGAACTGAATGTGAAATTGTCCTATAAGCAAGGAAAAATGGAGTCTCAGGCTGTGATAGGTCTCTCATTATATATGTCCACAGACTTAGGTCGCGTCAGTTTATATAGAAAGACATTTGCTGGGGCACCGTGAATGAAGAAACTGAATGAGCTATAAAGGGAGAAACTGCTGTGAGGTGGTGAAGCTCTTTTCAATGTAAACACTATCTGCTATTAAATTTGAGTTATTTTAATGGCTTAAAAAAGCTCCATGCTGCCTGCTACATTTTATAGAGCTTGCATTGCCCTACCTCAAGCACAGCCAGGCATGTTGAAGGGACCTGAACTGTAGCCCTGTCTCTTCCTTTTCCTCTTTTTCGTCCTTGCTCTAAAACATGTGGGCTCTTTTTGTGCTTGGCAGTCCAGACAGTTGTGTAATGCACCAAGGGTGCTCCAGATATGCTCACATAAGAGGTAGACAATCAGAGGTCATGGAAAGGAAACTTTTTTTTTTATTATTCATTTGCTGAGTCACAAATGAAAACAACATATGGAACTGGTGACAACATAATCAAAACCTAAATAAGCCATAGGAGAAAATCACTTATGTGTTTTGGCCATAAAACTTCTCAGTTTATCGTTCCCACTAGATCAGCTCTCTCTAAACTTCATGGATAATTCTGGTTCTAAACTTCTGCATTATTCTGGTTCTTACCTGCCAAAAGAGCTTTCTTAAAATATTTTCATAAAGCAATGGAATAGTATAAGGGTTAGAACCTTAGCTTCACAGGTAATTATCACTGGGAGAAAATGTTATTTTGTTTTCTGATCTAGCTAGATGCTGCAATTGTTTTTATTTTTATCCTTATTTTTATCCTTCTGTTTCACATGTTGCAGTGGACTCCTCTGAAGTTCTGGAAAACTGCATTAAAGCTTTTGAAATTCCAATCAGCAGGATTTCTTTTAGTAGGGGAGACTTAAATTTTTGATTCTGGTTTTGGCAAGCATAAATTCCTTATTCGAGTGTTAGAAAGTCACACTGAAAACTTTAAAAGACCACTCTGCTCCAAAAATACCATACACATACCTCAGAAAAGAGTTTATTTTACTGAATTATGGACCAGATACGTTTAGGATCACTGGTCTTAACTTTGCTGTGCATAGCTTGTGATAAATTAGGGAGGGTGAGATCTGTGCTGTTCCTATGTGTGCGTCAAGGTGAGATAAGTAACAGTACAATGGTATTACAAGAGCAATTACAATAATTCATAATTATTCCTTTGGAAATGCAATTTTTAAGCTCTAAACTGTTCCGTATGTTCCATCTTCTTCTTGTAACACATGTAGGTGGAACTGGCCACTCGTATGAAGATTTCTTACATCTGGGCTGAAACTTCTGGTAATCTTTGTCACTATAAGCACTTCCAGGATATTAGTTTCTTGCACAGACAAACATGTGCTTTCCAAATGTTCTTTGTTATATATGTCCGTAAGATTTCTTACAGATCCAGGTCTCCTTGACTTTCCACTACCTCCAGATCTGCATATAATATTACTTGCCTCTGGCACGGAACTTAAAAAGAGGATTAGTAGTGAACTTTTGTAGCAGGTCTTTAACTCTCTTCTCTACATCTGCTCACAATGACAGGCTGAAATGTGAAGGACCAAAAGGATCTGAGGCCTCAGAAAAAAAGGCTGCTAACGCATGGTTTCATTTTATGCCAACTAATTCAGCTCAGGGAATATAATAACAGTTTACCTCTCTTTTCTGTGCACCAACCACTCTCAACCCATCTCCCTTTTTATGGTAAACTGAACTATTCCTGGAAAGAAAAAAAAAACAAACAAAAAAAACAAAGGAAGTTGCGCAGATACTGGTTATGTATAATGAGAAATAATAACTATCCTGGAAATTCTGGAAGTTCCTGTCCCATCACTACTTTACACCACTTCTTAACAAATTGAAGTTAATTGAAGTAAATGCAGAAAGTTGTGAACCAAATCAAAACTTTTAACCACATATTTCCTTGCTGTTGCTTGTCTCTCTACATATAACTCCTTTCAATCAAATTTTCTCAGTGGACATAATGCTGAAGAATACCTCTCTCCCCTGCTTTGGAAGAAAATACAGCTTCTGACATCAGTACTCAATATGAAATCCTCACATAAAAACTTTTCAACCCCATCAGTACTTCAGAAAACATTACCTCAGCTCTAGGCTGGTTTCCAGTGTAATCCTTTCAGTTTATCATAACCAGGTAATATACATTCTTCCTGTGTCTCCTCCTTTTGACAGCAAAACACTCAAGTCAGTGAATGGAACCTGCCGTTGTCAGGTGCTGGAGGTCTTTTAGGTATCCAGTATAATGAGGAAGCTAAAACAAAGCCTTGAAAGAGCATGGACACTAAAGAAAGTTGCACAATGGACATAAAGGTTTTGGAAAATGATGGAAAAGTGTAAAATTCAGCAAGAATAAAATTCCACTACTTTGAGTTATAATTATTTTTCTCGCTAACTGGCAGCCAGTTACAAGTAGTATTCCTCATAAGGAATATGAGGATAATGTTTAACACCTTCACCAGTGACCTGAACGATGGGACAGGATGAGCCCTCCATGAGTCTGCAGATAACACCAACACTGGCGGAGCAACTGACGCATGGTAAGACAGAGCTGCTGCCCTGCAGGGACAGTCTGGAAAGGGGGGATGACACGAACTTCAGAAAGTTCAATAGGAAAAAATGCAAAGTTCTCCACCTGAGTAGAGTAGCCACATGTGACTGTACTGGCCAGGGACTGACTGACTGGGAAGCAGCTTTGTGGAAGGGAGTACAGGGTCCACAATACAAGCCAAATGCATGTGGCAACCATGAAGTCTAACCATGTACTGGGCTGCATAAGCAAGAGTGAAGCCAGCCCATTGGTGAGAAAGATTATTTCCCTCTGCACTCATTAAGTCTGTACCTGAAATATTGGGCCTGTGGTACATGCAGACAAACTGAAGGGAGCTTATCAGAGGACCAGCAGAAGGAGACTGGGACGTATGACAGAGGAGGCATCTGAAGAAACTGAGGTTTTCAGTCTGGAGAAGAGAAAAGAAATCTATGAGCAGTCTTCAACAACCTAAAGGGAGACAAAAAGAAGGCAAAGCCAGACTCTGCTTAGGGTTGCACAGCAAAACAGCAGGAGGCAATAGTCACAACTTACAACGGGGAAAAATAAAGAGAAAATAATTTTTCACCATGAGTGAATGCTAGACACTAGAACAAAATCTGACCCTGAAATTAATGCTGCTTGGAGCAAGAATTTGGAGTACATCTCCAGAGTTCCTTGCCAGCCTACAGTTTCACTCAATCTATGATCTCTGTGGCTGCTTGAAAGCATTACCCTCTTCCTCATGCCATGAAGCAGTAGAGCCAGCAGCAGGTTTATTCTCTTTGAGAAGAAGTCAACAATATTTCTTACAGAGCTCTGTCCTGGGGTGTTCAAATACCTTCTCTGCCTGGCTGCTTCCTCTGTTCCCTTCAGCTTCAACCTCGCTGGGATTCATCTTGCTGGTTGACCTCAGTTTTCTTACCCAGTGCATTCTACTTTTGCCCTGCTTTTGTCCCTTGCCACTTCCACGTCTTTCTGCTTTTCTCAGCCAATGTTAGCTGAACCATTTCACATGTGAATGCACACAAGAGGAAAGCAATTCATTCCAGTAGCATATTGCTTGCAAACCTTGATAGCTCATGTCACCTTCCTAACCCAGGCCTTTCTACCTACAGTCTTTACCTCATGTAATTAGCTTTTTGCTCTGAGGGAGGCTGATATGTACAGGCCTGTGTTACCCCACAACAAATACGTTTTATCATATGCAAGCAAGGCTCAGAAACAGAGCACTTCCCAGAGAAAGGCTCCCATGTATGTCAATTTGTTAAACAGCCAAGTTATCTATACTCTCCCTCTAATTCATGGCTGAACCTTAATGCATACTTTCTTGTCCTGCCTTTTTTTTTTCGTTTCTTTCCTTTTCCTCATTTCAAAAGGATATTAAATATATGTCTATGTATTAGATTTCTTTCAATAATAAAAGGTATTTTATACACACAGATTCCTTTTTAAAAATAAATTACTAAACAAACTCCTCTGAGAAGTCTTAAAGAACTAAAGGCCAAATTCTTTGTTGTCTGTAATATTTAGATTTCTATAATAAGATGCATGATTGAGATGTTCTATTATACTGACCTTTAAATGTTTTTTTTTAAATAAAATATTTCCAGGCTTCTTACAACCGAGCATAAGAAGTTCAGGTTGGGGTGAGAGTGAACTGAAATACAGAAGAGCTCGCAACAACATGCAGCATTCAGAGCTGCAGAAAAACATCTGCACCCACATGCCTTAACTAATTGCTGCATGACTTCGAAATTATTCCTTCTAAGGCAAGTTCAGACAAAAGATGGAAATGTTTAGTTTGTGCCAGCTTTGTAAAGTGCTTACTCCACAAAGGGACTTTACTGTGCCATATTGTATAGTCCTTGTAAGGGCTTAGCTCCACAGAATTCTTATACTGTGTTACAAGAACTCTTTTCTGCAGTAAATATTGTTGTTGCTAATGTACAAGAAGCATCTCCAGTGCTAGGCCTTGTGTGGTAGAAGTATTCTTACCAGGAAAATTTTGCTCAGAATATATGGAGGAGAATGCCTTTAAAACTTGGCCATGTTCACTGTGGGAGACTTTCTAAAAGTAATGGTAGAAGTGGAATGGTAGTTCTGGAATTTTTTAACATTAAGATTTCTACAGTGGTAGTCTGCACATAGAGGTCTAGTGACATCTTTGATGTTGATGGCTATTTTAGGTGCTGGCACAAGCCTGGCAGATATGACACAGGGCTACTGGGAGACTGGTACACTCCATGAGCAGCAGCTGAAGGACAGTCAGGGTTACACAGTGTCAGCTGTGCATATGTGGTGCAGCCCTAGAGGTTTTACAGGAACCAGTAATAGCTTTATAGCCATGGGACAGATGGCCACACAGGACTGTTTGTTTGTTAACATTGGTATTTATTGGAATAAAGCAAAAAGGTAGCAGGTTTATTTGTAAAGAAGACTGCTTTTTTTCCTATAGCAGACAGTACATAAACAAAAAAAAAAAAGTTTGTTTGTTTCAATTGTGTTTGGAAACAAATAATGTGTTTAACCTATTTTGTTTGTGACTAGTCATGCCTGTGAGCTTGTTTGGAATTTAAAGAATGTATAAAAGTTTTTTCAGAGTTATCCTTGAATATTCCAGATTTTGTGACTGATTTTACAACTTTATCTCCATTGTGTTCTGTAGTTGAATATGTTAAGTACTAATTTAAAATATGTTTTTATGAATGTGTTGTCACTTAAATGTACTGTTCTAGTGAATATTCATGACAATGAATTCATTTCCTCAGTGACTAGTGGAAAGTAAGCACAAGAGGGATGCAAAAGTAATGCCAGTGATTTCATTGAATAACTCCGATGAATATTTGCAGGTGATTTTTTTTTTCATGCGTTATTTACTTATCTCCTCAGCAAGCTGTATGAATAAATGGCACCACTATATATTTGCTTAAAAACTGTTGTTCTTAGAATACTGTGAAAGCAAATAAAACTTGTGTTTTCAAATGTCACAACAGTAATCCCAACACCAGTAGGAAATCAGCAGATTAGCAATAATACAAAAAAAAAAATCCATATAGATTTCCTTAAGTAAGCTAGGTATAGGAAAGAACATAAGGCCACCTTAAATCCTAACCTTTGATTATTTTAGGGAGCAAGCTTAACTTAATAGTAGCATCTCTTATACTGCTATTCATTTCTTTGTCTTTTCTTGAGACCCAACTTTACTGCTGATTCTCCAACACTGAAATTATCCCAGTGGGTTGGCCTAATTCTGCAGTGATAATCTAGAGTTTAAGCAGTTGGTTTGGTTCATCATAAAGAAAGGGAGTAATTTGCACTTCCATGTGATAAGACAGAAATTAGTCTTTTATGTCTTAACTTTTTGTGTGCAGCCTGCAGCTGCCAACAACAATCTCCATTTCAAAACCCAGAACCAATAATGCAGGCTAAATCTGATTCAAAAGCCATTGTGTTTGTATTTTAATTAACAGTTTAGTGGAATATATTATTGTCTCCTCCTAAAAGCTGAACAGTTCCTCCCCCCAAAACATAGCCTGTAGTACTAAGCAGCAGCAGACTTAATTGAGAAGGGAAGTAGCATTTGCACTAGCCAAATAATTTGTCTGTTGCATCATAGCAGCTACAGACAGTCTACCTCTGCCATGTTACATGTCATTCAAAAATGCCAGACTGCATCTCTGCCTTTGATATCTGGAAGTACGTATATATATTTACAGGAAGAATCTTCTTTCCTTTTCTTTCTTTCTTTCTTTTTCTTTCTTTCTTTCTTTCTTTCTTTCTTTCTTTCTTTCTTTCTTTCTTTCTTTCTTTCTTTCTTTCTTTCTTTCTTTCTTTCTTTCTTTCTTTCTTTCTTTCTTTCTTTCTTTCTTTCTTTCCTTCTTTCTTTCCTTCTTTCTTTCTTTCTTTCTTTCTTTCTTTCTTTCTTTCTTTCTTTCTTTCTTTCTTTCTTTCTTTCTTTCTTTCTTTCTTTCTTTCTTTCTTTCTTTCTTTCTTTCCCTTTCCTTCCTTCCTTCCTTCCTTCCTTCCTTCCTTCCTTCCTTCCTTCCTTCCTTCCTTCCTTCCTTCCTTCCTTCCTTCCTTCCTTCCTTCCTTCCTTTCTTCCTTCCTTCCTTCCTTTCTTCCTTCCTTCCTTCCTTTCTTCCTTCCTTTCCTTTCCTTTCTTTCCTTTCTTTAATTCCCTCTATTACTTTATGTAAAGAAAAAGATTAAACACATCAAATAATAAAAAAGAGATTATAAACTTTCTCATCTCTTTTTATACTGAAATAAAGAGTGAGTCAGCACACGATGCACAGTCTTTAACAGGTAAAAGGAAGTGAAAAATAAATGATGTGCCTTCAGGAAAAAAATGAACAGTTTCATCCCATTAGATAAATTGATGCAAGTGAAATAAGCTGTACATCAAAATTTTAAGTGAGAATATTGCTATTATTATAGAAAGTTTTCAACAGAAGACAATAGATAACAGGAGTTCTGTTTCAGCACCTCTTCAGCAGATTGCAGCAATGACAGTCCAGTTGTCATTGAAGATTTGTGCACTTTGTTGTATCCACCAGACTGTTCTTATTCCCTGAAACTGACTAGCTGTGGCAGGGAACACTGTCAGCTTCTTCTGACTCACAGGTGGAATTGAGACCTGCCTTAGAAGAGCAAATGAAAAACGCTTTTTTGGGTATGGCATCTATTATATCCCTGACACCTGTAAAGGGAGAGATGTTTTATTTCGACTCCTCCTCAAGAGTTACAAGCAAATAGCTGAAGAAAAGGAGGGGAAAACACATAACCTGATGGAGTGAACATGTGATATATGTCTGTGAGCTTTTCAGTTTCAGTAGCTACAATGAGGTAGGTACTCAATGAGGCATTGAGTGTTTCTCAGTGTTGCATAGTTTGGCAACTTGTTCTACCTTTGCTTATCTAGTCTTAATACTTCAGCCATGGATCCTAGGAAGAAAACTTTAATTTAGGTGCACTGAATTACAACTTTGAAGTTTGAAATGTCACCAATAAGTTACATGATAGCAACATGTTCTACTTTTCATGCTACCAATTGTTAGACTGAATTTAGGCACAGGATAAAAGGCTTCAGATTATTCCTCGCATTTCTACATCTAGAATATCTATACTAGGTTTATTATAACCTCATAAACAGCTGAAAAGCAGTATAGGCTCTATACATTTCCAAAGCAAAGTGGATTTTACTTTAAAATGCTTCATCCACTAGAACATTTCTTTTGTTAATTCTGGAAAGTAAACACAAAACTATATTCAGGGTATTCCATTTACCAAGAAATGATAATGGAAAAGAGTACCAGTAGAATGACATCAGCACTGAAAGTGGAAATGGAAACTATTCAAAAAATATAATCTAGCTGAATCACAAAAGGCAAAAAGTTGGATAATGGAATTGCTTAAACAAAATGGGAGTCTTGGCATAATGCCTTGTGATACCACAATTAAGACTTCACTTGAAACATAAGAAAATAGTCAACAATGGCCTGTGATAATATTCTGTAGGGCCATTAAGCTTGCTGTTCAGTCTTCAGAGCAAATTTAGAACTCCAATTTGCTGGAAGTAATGATCCCAGAAAGCAGTGATGGATGGGAATTGTGATAGTTTGGGCCAGTTTGCTGACCAACGACACAATTGTCTCTGCATCTGCCGGGTTTCTGTGCTGAGTACATTGGGAAACGGTACAGTAAGTAAGTCAGAAAAGCAGAATGTGCCAGTTGGTAGCAGAGAAATATACAGAAATATACAAAATGTCTGTCTTATTATCTCATTTCCTCAAAATGCACTTTATTTTATTTCAGGAAGATGGTATAGACTCCAGAAGTTGCTCCTTTCTCCTGCACTGGAGAATAACTGCAGGTGACCTCTGTCTCCACAGTGCTGTTCATTAAAAAATAAAGTCATCAGATATTTGAAGAGTGTTGTTTCTTGTTTTTAAATCTCCTGAATAAGAAGGACTCAAGTCATAAAGCAATATGGCAATTAACCTTTTTATCCTATCCACTACTTATTTCAACTATGTACTGAAGCAAATTGATTCAGGTACCCTTTGCTATTTGGAATCACTGAGTAAATGAAGGTCTGGATTCCTGTACCTGGGGTTGGTAAGCCCTGGCAGTTCAAAACATGCAGAATGGTCTATGAATAGCCTTTCATTTTCAAATCAAAAAGTTTCAAGCTTTCTTTGCAGTATTCTTCTTCTTCTTCTTCTTCTTCTTCTTCTTCTTCTTCTTCTTCTTCTTCTTCTTCTTCTCCTTCTCCTTCTCCTTCTCCTTCTCCTTCTCCTTCTCCTTCTCCTTCTCCTTCTCCTTCTCCTTCTCCTTCTCCTTCTCCTTCTCCTTCTCCTTTTCCTTCTCCTTCTCCTTCTCTTCTTCTTCTTCTTCTTCTTCTTTTCTTCTTCTTTTCTTCTTCTTCTTCTTCTTCTTCTTCTTCTTCTTCTTTCACCTTCTTCTTCTTCTTCTTTCTTCTTCTTCTTCTTCTTCTTCTTCTTCTTCTTCTTCTTCTTCTTCTTCTTCTTCTTCTTCTTCTTCTTCTTCTTCTTCTTCTTCTTCTTCTTCTTCTTCTTCTTCTTCTTCTTCTTCTTCTTCTTCTTCTTCTTCTTCTTCTTCTTCTTCTTCTTCTTCTTCTTCTTCTTCTTCTTCTTCTTCTTCTTCTTCTTCTTTTTTTTCTCTTTAATATCTTTTTATAACCGTCTACCTTTTGAACAAGCAGCAAAGATGCATTTCTGCCAGCTATTTTGAATATTACTTTCAAATGTCATTCTAAGAGTTTTTCTGTGCCACATAATATGAAAAAGAGGAGGTTACTAGGTTTTGTTTTCATTCTATTTTGAAGTAATTTCATATCTTTTGTTCTTTACCGTGGTGCCTCACATGCCAACAACAGAAAAAGTAATGGAAATCAAATTTGATCATGCTGAAACTTATGAAAAATTTTCTACTAAACATAGAGCAAACTTTTGCAGAAATCATGGACACTGCAAAAAGGTAGGGAGGAGAATATTAAAAATTACTGACTGAATAATAAGATGGATGTGATAATAGGACCAATGGGAAAAGGAGGTCCTTTAAAATTTAGTTCTTAAAGATGCCAAAGGGAATTTAACAGACTGCATGGTGCTGAGCCAGACATGATTTTACCAGGAAAACATGATAGTGTAGCAACAGTCACTGTAAGAAAAAAAAAAAAAAATGTAGAATTAAAAGTAAGTACAGATTGTTCTTCTCTTCTGTTGCTCTTTGTGGAACAGTTCCGCTTAATATAAAATATTGAATACTCATTGGACTAGAGAGAAGTAGTAAGAGGAGGAACTCTACCACCCAGCAGTTGCAGTTAGAGTACTCATTTGGGAAGAATGATTTTCAAATAGCTGCTCCAAAAAACATTGAATTATTTATACAATCAGAAGAACTCAAGATAACTTCAGTCACAACCTGTCAGATCAGCTTAGAAGTTAGAACAGTCACTGGGGAGAGGTGACCAGAGTCCTGCCCCTAAATAATGCATATCAAGGGCTTAAAATGGTCTTTTGCATTCCAAATGAGATCCCCAAGCAACAGGCTGCGTTAAATTACTCTGTACCTCTCATTCCTTTTTCTCAGTAATGATTTTCTTATTCATCTTTCATATTATTTTCAAACATCTAGATTTTGTCCTGATGTGAATAGGACTAGAACAGAGTAGTTACTAGAACATTTTTACAACAAAACAACAAATGAACTTTTGTTATTTGTTATTTCAGTCTCTCTTTCTCTAGCTTGGACAAAATAAATATATATTCCTTATCTGCTTTAGGTTGAACACTGATGACACATGAACATAATTTTTAGGTAGGCTATTGCATTTTGGCATAACAGCAGTGCAGGGATTGGTCATCTGAAAGAATAAACTAGAAAGTGGGGAAAAACAAACAAATAAACAAACAAAAAACAGAACAGCTTTCTGCAATCACTAGAGTACTCCAATCCAAACTTTAGCTTCATTTCTATTAAAAAATACTTATCTTTTGCTGATTAATATAGAGTAGATTACAGTTTTTAATGCCAAAGAGGAGTCAAGAGGTCAGATTCATCCTTTGTATTTGCTATTGTACTGACTTGGTCTGCTAATACTGGAAAGATATTAAGCAAATGAGAAATGTCCTAATCAGAGAGAAGCAGAGTGTTTTACAAAACAGGTGGCTGTTACTGTGCAGGAGCGCGGCTGGAACGTGGAGTGAGAGAGCATGACTTTGAAATAATGGATTAGATAAAACACACACCAATGATGAGGTGTTTTGTTGTTGTTGTTGTTTATTTGTTTGTTTTTCCAATTTACTAGATATCTTTTCAAACAATCCATCCTGATGTTTGTCAGTACAGTGAATACCAAATGACTTCATACATTTTTAGGGGGGCTAATTTTCTTCTTATGCCACACTCTTCCTTGCTGTTCTTCCACTGAGAAGTTCCATCAAGAAGGTAATGTCATGTCAGTAAAAATGATTGAACAGCACACATTATATTGTAAACAGTTTTTACCATCTGTACTTCAAATATGACCTGATTGCAGGTCATTTTTGTAATTTGCTTTAAAGCATTCTGACCAGTTTTAGTTGTGATCTTTTCCTCTAGTGTCTCTGAAGTCTTCATGAATCCCACACACAGTCTATTCCTGAACCCAAACAGAAGCAGTGTAACCTGTTTTGTAGCATGGAAGCTGTTGGTAAAGGCAACCCTAAGGTCTATACGTACTTATAGTGTTAATGAATAATAAAGAGGCATATTCAATATTTTTATAGGTGAATATATCAGTTTTAAAAATACTGACAACCACAGGAAAAAAGTTTGAGAGAAAACAGAAAAATCAGTGCAAACTGAGAGTTTGGCATTACCTCTCTGAATCCAGTGTTTGGACATCCAGCTTTACTACAACAGTTACTACATACAGTATGGAATGCCATTCAATATCTAAAATGTGACACTAGTTAGGCTTTGCTAAATTACGTACATCAATCTTCTAAATATGTTTTGTGACTTTTCTTCATTTCATGCTTCTGGTTTGGACTGTTAGACAGCTACCTTTGTCTGCAAACACAGCTAAGGGATAATTCACCCCAGGGACGATTTCCAAAAAAGCAGTATGGATAAGGCAACCTCAGTTTTGGTCTCCTTCACCTTCTACAGTCCAACAGTACTACCCAAGCTGGCCTTGCAATCACAAACACTGTGACACGATCCCAAGTGACACTAGAACATGCAACACGTATTCTGTGTTACCTACCAGAAGAATACTGCTTTGGTGGTCTGTGACATATCTTCATGTCAGACATCTCTTCTTATTTTTACATCATATGCTTGGGCTCTGTGGCTACTTTCAGCTGTGTGCCCTCCATTTTTGAGTTCTTTCTCACTTTTAAATAATTAAAAGCTCCTGATGGGTCTTATGGATCTTCGCAATGTCTTACCCATAAAACCTTCTCAATACCTACCCTATCTTTCCTTTTTTAGTGGTTACAGTGGTCACAGTTTGGTGCTATGCTTTGAACACCTTTTATTAAATTACGGCTACTGTGCCTTTAATCTTCAGGCTATCTATCAAGAGATACTCTCTATCAATTTCCAGAGTTTGATGAAATCTCCTTTTCTTAGGACATTATCCTTCTTTTGATGTTTCCGTTTTGTAGAATAACACATGATTTCTCATTGAACTTGTGCAAATTACCTTCCACCTTTAGATTCTTGTTCAATTCTTTTTTTTTTTTTCCTTAATTCTTTTCTTCTGCTTTATCTAGCTCCCTTGTCACATTTGCCTAACAGTGTTGAAGTGGCTGGGACTTAGAATGGTGTAGCATTAGACTTACTAGATCTCTGCCACAATTAGAGATCAACTAGAGACAGAACCCTGCCATGGTATTATTCTTCTTTCATTATACATTTTTTAAGCCTTTCACTTATTCTTAATGTTCAAAATAAATGTATGCACTGAAAGAATATATTCTTGATTTCCCTTCTGTTCTTTGTGAATAATTTGTACTCTTACACCAGTACTTCACCAGTACAATGTGTTCTTGCCACATTCCCTTGATGTCAATTTTGCCATGGCTTTGGCTGCATGTGAAGTTTCTCATTGCTTCACTTTATTTCTTATAATTCCAACATCTATAGAGCCATCAAAATGTGATCCCACAAGTTTTATCGCTATCTCCCATATGGTCTTCTTGCTGCTTTTTCTTTTCCCCTATATTCTCTGTCCTGGCTAATTCTCTGACTAGCCTATTACCATATTTTGCTTTCTTGTAGTCTTTTATCACCTGTCTCTTTCAAATTTTAAAACCTTCCTGCCTAGGGCTGAGAATCTGTACTTGGTCATTTATCTTTGGGAGCTGGACCCTACTTTTTGCTATAGTTTTTCATTCATAGGATACTCTTTGCCAAAGAGCTTTCCAGTTGACACCAGGTGCAAAACAGTATGCTTCTTCCCAGGATGTCTTTGTCTCTGCCTGACATTTATTCACATGTTTATTTCTACCTTTACTTCTCCAGCAGAGCTTACAGCATCTTGAGGTGACTTCTGACCTGTTATGGGTCACCTCCAGCATAGTGTTGTATTACTGAAAGATAGTGTGCTCAGAGAGTTTGATTGACTTAGGGTAACGCTCTCTGCTGTCTCAGTTTTTCTCCGTAAGAGATGAAACATCTCCCTGAATTGTGGATCCAATCAGCAGGCGGTTTGCTTTATGCCTCACCAGGGAACCTCTAACCTGCTCCACCTATTGTTTCTCCTTTTCGAATTGTAGCTGTAGCTTCCCAGCTGCAACTACATCTGATTCCTCAATCTTGATTGTCATTGTTTGCTACTGGTTTTTAAATTTAAAGATCACTAAATGGTTCTTCTATCCAATGAGAAAAGGACTTGTGTAGGAAGTGAGTCACTACCTGCTGACTGAGACAGACAGCATCTGTCCTTCTCTACTGAGGAGTGTTTTTAAAATATGAGTTCCAAAATCTGTCTTCCCATGCATTGGAGCTGTGGAAGAAGAAGGGGAAATAAACAGAAAAATACTCTAATGTGATCTTCTAAACTTCTGCACGATATTGGCTGATTGGGCTTTTTTTCTTTTTTTTTTTTTTTTTTTTTCATCTGGGAACACAAAGTTTAAAAATCTTCAACAAGGTCTTATAGCTTTAGGAATCCAACATTAATCTTTTCATATTGGTTTCATTCTCCAGTTGCTACATATTTCAATGTGCTGATTTTTACATTTTACCAAGGACAGGGATATTAAGGCAGTATGTACATGGCAAAAGTGCATGTGTCACAGAGGAACCTGTGAGTGGTGGAAGGCGAGTAGATGACATCTTTGTTTAGAAAGTCTCAAAATAAATTAAAGAGAGCTAAAAATATTATATGAAATATATACAAAATATATAAGCATGGGGGAAGGAAAGATATGTAGAAACACCATCTCTGATTCAGGCAGGGGCACCTCTTCCAGGTAATGTGCCTGGATGGAAGAACATAGGCAAACTGAACAAGCAGCAGCAGGTTCCTGTAAGATCAAGCCACTGACAGAGCAGGGATTTGGGATGTAGAGCTCAGAGGATAAAATCATCACTGTAGAGCTGTGGAGAACTGCCAAGGAGTCCAGACAGGGCTAAGATTGTTTCCTTGAAATCATTGCTATTTGCGTCAGTTTTATGAGGTGGTGCTTCATAGCTGGTATGTTTTTAGAATTGTGTGAATTTACCTCACAACTGGAGATACACATGCACATGCTATTGTATTCACATATTGAAAATAGATTGGTCATATGATGTCCTTAAACTGCAAGTGAAAAATTCCAGGAACGCAATTAAAACTATTATTTTAGTATATATGCTAATGTCATGGTTAGGGAGTCAACAGATCAGGAATTTTTTAGATTCATACCTTTTGACTGTATCTAAAGAAACTATGCAATACAATACTAATGTCCTTGGTTTGCTTATAACATCACTTAATAAATTAAACATTTAAAACACTTATATACTTGAAGTATTTCTGTTCCAGTTCAGGAATTAGATTTTGTGCTAAGTTCATAAGGAAGCAGGTGACACACTATTTAAGCATGCTATATTACACTGAAAATCCACACATCACTTGAGCTAAACCTAAGACAAAGCTGACATGGTATTATGGTAGCAATATTTTAAACCTATTTATTTATTCTGTGATTTAAATATGCAAAACATTAGATAATTTTATTCCACCTAAAAATATTTTAGCATTTTGTAAATTCAAAGCTTTCTTCTTGTTATAAAAATGTAAGTCTTTAACATACTGAATAATATATACTAGCATATATATAGCATAATGACTATCTAAGAGAAATAACACTTTCTCTCCCTAAAATCTGAAGGTAGATTTCCTTTATTTTGGTATGAGCCCTTAGGTAAAATAAGAGTGGATATAAATCTATTTTTACAAATTCTCGTTTCACAAAATAAAAACATTTGAAAGTATTGTGTAGATTTTTAATGCATGTAACTATTTTTATTCTGAAGAAAGTGCACAGCTTTTTCAGTATAACTGTTTTCACCTTTTCCAAAATGCCTCTCCCAGACTTTGTTTTTCTTCAGTGAATCAAGATGCATATTCCCAGTATATGTAGGAAAGGAGCTAAATGTCACGTTAAGATAGTGTGCTGCAGTTACACTTAGTATGGAGTGGGATTTCTTATAGTTTAGAATAAAACTATTTGGAACAGAACTTGTTCATTCTTTAAATATTTATCTTCTGGAAAGACTTTTTTTTTTTTTTTTTTTTTTTTGCCTGAGGAAATAGCAAACAAGAATACAAGCATGCTTTATTGGTCTCAACAGGTTTCAATGTGAGATTTTCAGAGTGTTTTACATATGTTAATGACTTGAGCTTCACACCACTCTTTTGGGAAAAGACAGCATTATCCTACTTAGCAGTGCAGGAAATGAAGGAACATGTGTGAGTTATTTAAAGGTATTAGGTGTCAATCTACATGATGAAGTGCTGAAATACTGAAGAAAAAAACTGGCTCATTGAACCTTGACGATTTAGTCAAGCACATACAGGAAACTTGTGGCCTCAGCAGGAATCCAGAACCTCTAATTCCCAGGGCTTTTGTCATAATCCTCCTTCCAGCACTTTCAGTTCAGTGCGCAGCCAGTGCAGGTAAGGAACCCAGGAGTTTTAAATGTCTATATCCAACAGAGCAAGAGTTGAAAACAAAACTTCATATTGAACAGCAGGCTCTTGCTTTAGCCATGCCACGAGCATTGACGTTGGTGGAAATAAGATCAAATTTTTTTCGACTGACAGGATGAGATTCTTGTTTCTAATTGTAGTGTTTTTTTAAAAAAAAAAAGAAAAAAAAAACAATACTACATTTGTAAGGGAAGGAGGAAAAGAAACAGACAGACAAATTCTATTTGCCTTTTTAACTCCCTTTCATGAAATGCAAACCGTGACTTCACCTTTTGTGGGCCTTCAAAGGGTAGCTGTTTCAAGTGTAATAGTGTAATTTACATTTTTCTAAGCCTATTATTCAGAAAAGAAAATCAAATGCTTTACTCTTTTCTACATTTTTGGGGGGAAGGATAAGAAGAAAAAGTAGCTAGATGAAATCAGCTACTTTAAACAATTACAGAGATCTATGTAAACTAACAATGACAAAGTAAACTCACCTAAATATTTCTCAAACTGACAAGGAAGCCAAGGTACCTAAGATTTAAGGCTTATGCAAGCCTTTTCTTTACTTAAAAACTGAAATAAATCCTTGCATTACTTATGCTGATACCTTATAACAAAAGAAAAAATGATATCAAAACACAATCTCTTATGCTATTATGCTCTACACATCACTGACTCAGCTTGGGTGAAGTCTGGGCAGGGCTGTCCACACTTGGTTCTGTGGACAAATTGCTCACCCCATAAGCTTCTGCTGAAAAGCAGATTTATAACCATTAAGTTCTTGTATCAATTTGTTAGCTGGAGCTCCAAGCCCACATCAAAGCCCTTATGAAATGCTAAGACTCCCACTAACTTTTTCAGCTGCTAATCCAGCCAGCTAATCATTATCAAATCGTGGACCCTCCCAATGAGGTGGTCAAGTTTAAGAAGACTGAGGTTTTAGGGACACATTGATGTTTAGGTTTCTTCCCCTCAGCAGCCTTTTATTTGGAGTACTCTGATGGATTTGAAAGGCTAAATTCTGAATGCTTAGACTCTCAGACAAGAAGTAGGGACTGTAATCAAGGTTTCCACATGCAATAGTCTGCAGGTTGTTGTCTGTTTTTAAAAGGGTCTTTCTCAATCTTATCTTTGGAGCTGTTCTGCTTTATAAATAATTAAATATTCAGTGAAGCAGAGACTGGAATCTCTTGTTCCCACCTCATTGCCCTAACCACTGAGCCTGAAAGTCCTTGTCTCCTTTTCTTTGGCTCAATGAATATTTAATTATTATCCCAAATGGAGCAATGCCAGCAGATTAAAATGGTTTTTCTATGATACCCAATAGTCTGGTGGGTGGGACACACTCATGGGATGTTTGTTGTGCCTGTTCCACTCAGCAGCTTGGAAAACAAATTTCTGATCTGCCAAAAGACTACTTGCTCATGGAGTAGGTCCCATCATGCTTGTATTTTTCTTGAGCTTGAACACATGACTCATGGGAGGAGTCCTACTGGAGTCAAAAGCAAGCATGTGTGTAAGTATATTGTGTTATGGCCTCAATCAATATTTTAATTCATAGAATGGAATTAATTAATAATGTAGAAATTGAAGTCAATATTATTCAGTTCCAGATTACATGATAGTAAGTGTATGAAAAAGCAAGAATGCTACAATGTCATAAAAGCACTATAAAGAATTCCAAAAGAGTCAAGAAACAAAAGTGAAGTCCAAGACTGGTACAGTAGAAGGAATGGGAACTATGTCAGGGAAATTAATGCTGCCCAGGGCTGCTCTTTAAGAGAAAGGAAGATCTTCAGAATCAGTAACTTTGAAAAACACAGAAAAGTAATGAAGGACAGCAAGCTAACTGGAAATTTTTGGTGCAGAGGTCACAGAAGGAAACCAGAGCATTCCTGTTGCAATGTGCCTTGCCCTTAACGTATCCCTTGGGACAATCAGCACAGGGCTCTACTTCCTCCTTGCAACCCTGGTGCCACGCACACGGTCAGTGCCTGACAGTGCACTAATGTCACCTTTTGATGGTCCTCGTGGCTTGCTTGGGACACCAACCGGTAGTAGAGTGCCGTGGTGTGTGGAGGCTCACCAGCCTCATCCCTGATGGACCAGCTGTGCTTGGGGCCCCCTGTGCCTGAGGCAGGCCTGAGGCGGGCGGGACAACAATGGCCAGGCCTGTCTACTAAAGCACTGTTGTCATAGTGGTGGGACATGTAATAAGGCATGAATTTTAAGTTTCCCTGTTTGAGATCAGTTGTTAAGGGGTGTATGTGGTTGTGTGAGCACTCTTCCTCTTTGCCTGCTTGCACAGGAAATGTAGCTGGACGCTGTGTTTCATTTCCCAGCATTGCTGTCTTCAGGGACTAATGTGGTATACAAGCCAACAACCCCCCCCAGGTGTGAAGATGTCGGCTGGAATCACCGCTTGTCATTGAGTGACGCTCAAAATCATTATGTTGCAGTATTTTTAATATGGCTGACAACCATACACTAAAATCAAATCATTACAGTGAAAATTACAACATCTCTAACGCTTTGAGTGTGTATACATGAGGGAAAGATTTGAGATTACAGCAAGGTCTCTATGGCTGGTTTTAACCCTTGTGGATTGCTTTAGTATTCCCCCCATTTCCCTCCTGTCAAAAGGACTTTTTTTTTTTTTTTTTTGGCAACACAGCGTGTTGATTTTCTACCTTCAAAACCAAAATTAAGTGGATAGCTGACACTTTCCTGGAGTAGTATGGTTAGATACTTTCAGACAGTATCAGACTGTGTGTATACCAGCATTTTTACTTGACTGTAAAATGCAATAGTGCAATAGAAACCTATCATTAAGTACCATTATACAGGTAGAAGTAGAAGCTGTTGCTGAACTAGATCTCTTGTTAATTTAAACTAAATTCCAGACCTGGCAGGGAAAAATGATTCTTGAACAAACAGAGAATTCCTAATGAAAATGAAAAGAATGAAAAATATTACTGTTGGACAATATATTTTTAATCAATATGTATGAGTTTTTATAACCTGTCAAACTGATGGCATGCTTAATTTGGATTAGCCAGCATACATAAATATATCAACCTCTTCAAATCGGCATTTGTTAGAGCTAATATGACTGTAACTTAGTAACAAAATAAATTGTATAAATGATTTTACCATGTCTGGTGTTGTCTTTTTCATTGAAATGTCCCTTGCTACTCTTTTATTTCAGTTATAACTATTTATTTTTAGCTATTTTTAGCTAACACTTTTAGGTTTTGCTTATTTCTAGTAACCTAGGCAATGGTCCTTGCTTCATCTATGCCTGTACCTGAAATCTGATATTACAAAAAAGATATTTAATCAAGAGTATTAGCACTGAAGAAGAAAACCACATGATAAATACCTATGTTGACATTTAGACATCCACCCAAGTCTATTTTTTTCTGTGCTCCCTCAGGTGTGAGAGCTCAGTGGAGGTGGCAATGTTAATAACTACAGCAGCCCTGGAGGATTTGAGGGCAGAGTGATCTTAGTAACTTTGTGGGCACAAAAGCTCTCTACACTTTCAAAAAAAATTTACATTTTGGAAGGAACATGCTAGCTGTATCATGAGGAGTTCTGCAAGTCTCACAAGCAGCAAAACCTGGTTGGGTTGTACTAATTTAGGCTGCTAAAATACCAGCAAACCAGAAATGCACTCAATTCTTTTTGCCTGCTTACCTCTGGTGAAAGGGACAGTGTTCAGACATCATGTATACAAGGGTAGATCTGTTGTTCTGCGCTGTAATTTCCCACCCCAAGGGATTTTGAAAAAATGATACAGAGTCCAGCTGACTGTTGTCAGCACAAACATGAATACTGAAACCAGCCTGTCTTTCTTCTCTAATATATGTTCTTAAAGGAATGAGAAAAACAATAAAAGTAGGTATTAACATTAGTTGTGACTGAAAACTAGTAAAGCAAGATATACTGCACATGGAGATGACAAGATGAAAGATTTGTTTACACAAGATAAATTTGCTTTCCTGGTACCTGCGGTTGCTCTTAGGTTGTCCTGCCTTTCTCAAGGGTGAGGGAGGAACCATGATCTCCACATATAGTGAAATTATGTGGGGAAAAGTGTTCATCTGGTTTTGTAGTTCTTTTTAAGTCTGACAGTCTGAGAAGCATGCAGTACATCAAGGACAGGAATAGAGTATAGGACAGGAATAGGGTATAGGACAGGAATAGGGAGTAGGCTGCTATATTGCTACACAGGGAAAAGAAATGAATAGGAGACAAATAATTCAAAACAAAAGGGTTAACTGTCTTGCATGTACTAATGACAACATGGTCTACACTCCTTTGATCAGAGTAGTTTCAAATTTGAGTCCATTTAGCAACTACCAGCTATAGAAAACCTCTTTGCATAAGCTCCACTAGTAATACTAATTAAATGTAGTTTTCTACCAAGTTCCACCTTCATGAAGTAGGATGCAAGATACCAGTTTGAATACAGAAAATGTTTTGCCTTCAACACCTGTTTTTTTTTTTGTTTGTTTGTTTTTTTGTTTTTTTGGCATAGGATACATTAGTGGGATTAATTAGTTATATGTTAGATTTAGTAATAGATTCTAATAGAAAATGTTTTCCTCTGACAGTTTCAGTTAGAAACCTGCTCACACTGAAGTATAAACTTGTCTATGGTGGAAAATAATATCAGCTTGGATGACTCACTCTTTTTCCTTCTTATAGCAAATAAAATAACAAAAAATAGCATTTAAGAACTTGAATTGCCTTAGGGTTTAAGCCTTCTGCTTACTGAAGTTTTCCAAAGGAAAGTGTAATGTAATCTATCTTATTTTATGGCATTATAATAAGCTGGATTTTCAGTTATTTTAGGGAATACACAAGTCTTGACAATCAGAAATAATGATTGTTTGACATCAGAGCATTTCATTTATCTCCATACTCTAAATCTCACAGCATTTATGAGTCTATTTATATAGATATTTCCTATCAGCAAAGTCAAAATAGAAAAGACTGGAGATTTTGAAATAAAACATTTTACTTTATTTTATTTTACTAGCAAGTAAAATAAACCTGCAAGGTAGATTGGCCTGACATTAGAGTAAAATGTTAGGAAGACAACAATGCATTTTAATGGTGTTTTACTTGTTCATCCATTTGAGGAATTTATTTGAAATTCTGCCTCTGTCTACTATCCAGGCAGCTCTACTTACTACTAAATGTGAATAGTTATAATAATCCAGCAGTTGTCTTTTTTGGCCATAGGAGATTGTCCTGGAAGGCTATTCCTGGAACTGCAGTTAACCATGAAATAGACCCTTTGTCCAGAAAGATGAACTTCACACTTGAGTTGCTGACAGGTCACAACCTGCCCAGTTTCCAAACATTTCATAACAAAATTAAGATGTTGTATAAGACCTGTGTGCAAAATTGTTGGTATATGTTTTATATCCAATGCGTATGGGCTGTGCTACCACTGAGAAACATCCTGACTTCAAAACAGGAGATCTCAAAAAAGCCAATTGTTAACTTAATGACATGAGCTTTACATGCCAGTGCAGGAGCAGTGTCTATGGCTCTGGGCACTCTTCATTAAAATTCCTCCATGAAAGCTAAGGTAAGGGGATTTCCTTCTGAAGGAACTGGTGCTTTGATGAATAGTGCTATATCATTCATGTCAGCAGCTCATCCTGAAGGATCAGTTGAAGAGGATTTTTTTTGCTTTAGTTTGTACTTTACATCTAATGCCAGGGTTTTTTAAACATCCGGAATTAAACTACCTACAGGCTCCCAGCAAACTTTTACTTCCTCTTTCTCTGCTTTATCTAAAACCCCAGAGCAAATGCTGATGGCGAATGTGCTAGTTCATTTCAAAATACCCTTTTTCAAGAAAAAGTCTACAATTGCTTAGAATCTATTTCCAGTTATGACTCTTTCTGTTTTTATCAAAGGCAATCAGAGGTGCAAACAAAAAGGATAGGTTTTGGCTCTAGATTGGTAATGTTAGCACCATCAGTCTGCCTATTGAGTCCTGCATGATAGACCTATGGGATCTCAATAATATGTCATGGTTCAGCATTGTGATCCATCTGCCAAACCCAGAGAGGTGCATGGGGGCACCACTTTCATGAAGCATGCATACATGAAGAAGCCCAGAGTTATGGGTGCTGTTGATTTAGTGTTGCTCATAGCTTTCGTTGCTTATGAAGTTTAAGTGGAATGAATGGAGCAGCTCCCCAGGCTCCACAGTGAAGGTGCTGGGAACTTTAGCAGGATTAAATGTGTTTTTCTGAAATACAGAGTCTGATTGATATAAAAGGCTACTCCTTCATTCATTTTTTATATTCCTGGATCAGGCCCTTAATTTCTCTGTTCTTCCTCGTGAGTGGTAATTACTCGTGGAGTAATGCCACTTGAAGTCTATCACTTTTTGTGAGGTTTAATTTCCAGTGCCAGCACTGGAAAAAGAATTCTCTATCAAACTGAAGTTTTTTTTGTTTTCTCCCACCACATCAGAAAATTTTGAGAAAATGGGCCTTCCTGAAGATTGTCACTACTGTTCCCTTCTTTTGTTTGGGTCTGTAACTGCTGATACTAGTCATAGGTGAATATACTTGTTACACCCCTTCCTTATTTTATGCAAGCTGCATGACATAAAATGGAGCAAACAGGCTGTAATATATGTGTAGGTTTCTAAACCTAGCATAGATAGACATGGTCATTTACGTCATAAAATAGTGAATATGTTATATTTTATTTTTAGTACTTAGGTGGTGTTTTCCAAGCCTTATATGAAAACCCTTGCTGTCTGTGCCATTTGTAGGTAAGATTACCTAACAGTATCCATTTTAAGACCTTGATGTCTGGTATAACTGTAGAGCATAGTTAATTTTTGCATTCTCTTCCCCACTTCTAGCAGTTCAGGTATTACTTTTATGTTAGTTATGTATGTGTGTATGTAGTAGAGAATGGAGTCACAGGATGGGAGCTGTGATTTTTTTTTTTTTTGTATTATTTGCTAGGCAAATATCGGGAGCTCTAAAGAAGGGTTCAGTAGGGTGTAGACATGTAAGTCTCCAACTGTTTCTGCGTAATAGGATCATTTCCTGAACAGGAATGTGCTTAGTATTATTTAGACATAAATTATCTGTGCATGTAAATCATGCTTTTGTCATGATTTTAGCATATGAAATCAAAGTGTTTTTTCTTACCTAGGAACAGTTATTGATTAGCTTTGGCCTGGACTTAGGTAGTATGTTGGCCAGCCAACCAGAAAGAAGTGTGTTCAGTTTTTAAATCCTCTTTAACAATTACAAGCTCTACTAATGATTGCTGAGTTTATTGCCATAAGTTAGAAACATTCATTCATAGATCAAAATAAATGTTAGGACTAATGTGTTGTTTGAAGGTGTTACATTGCATTAAATACTAAATGACGTTTCAAATCCTAGTACATGACCAGATTTAAGACTTTTATCTTGAAGGTTACACATGATGTGACATAGATACAAACGCTGCAATCAAGGTAAAGGCTGGTCTACACACTATTTGTCTTTTCTTAGCTGAAAGTAGATTTAGAGTAGATTCAGATAAGCTGGAGCAGATTTCTGCTTGGATTTTTTTTCACGTAAGGATTGTGTTGATTCCACCTGACCTAGAAATGTTTGAAATAAGCAAAACTAATTCAAAACAGCTATAAATCCACACGAGGAAAACTATGAAATCAGTATGGCTAAACAAACAGTTTTCCTTGTATAGAATTGTAAAGAGAGTGGAGCATACGGACCTTTTGTTGCCAATTTTTAGAAGCACGAAGGCAAAGCACTGAGAACCAGGCTGGCTATACACAATGATGTTTCCTTGCTCCTGTGAAGTGTTTCCTCTCTGTGTGTTTGTGTATATATGTTATACTTGCATACAGTACATACTACTGTGTTTTTGTGTGAGAGAGCTAAGTCACTTTATCAGGAGTGAAAAATTCATCATATTACAGACTAATTCAAATAAAGTATGTAAGGGTTTTGAAAGCTTCATTATAAAATGAAATAAAAGTAGCAAAATTTGGAAAGAGGCACAAATGCTTTAAGTCTTGTCTTAGGAAAACATAATATTTTGAAACTTATCAGAAATATTTTGTAGTTCCAAAGATGAAAAGCCCAGGCAAGCTCTGAATTGTTTCCTCCTATAGTAAATGGAGAATGGCCAGGCAACACATTGCAGAATAAAGTTTCAGACCTGTACTGCGTAGATATATCAGGCTATTTAGCATAGTAGGGTTTAATTTTAAATACAAGCTGTTAAGAAGATTATTTTCTCAGTAGTGCTGTCACAGATGCATAATGAGACCTTCTGCTGGCTAAAAGAAGCAAAAATACATCTGACTGTTTGCCTGCAGCTTGTTTAGCTCTATCGCTTGTTTTCAAATTGCCAGGTATTGAAACTGCACAGGGGAAAGTGGGTGAGCAGATCCTTTTGATTTCACTGGATTAGTGATGATGCATCATTGCTTTTGTCTCAAAGCTTATATTTTATGTATATGCTTACCAGATCTTTTACTGAGCCTGTGCAGAGGGGGGAGAGGTAGCATTCAGACTGAAAAAACAGACAAAAATTTTAAATGCCTTAGTATAAGAGCATGAAAGTTGGGAACCAAAAGAGTAAGAAGAAAAGCAGGACCTTTGTGATTGGTGTCATGGAATCAGATACATGAAGAAAGAAGTGGAAAACTGGAGGAAAACTTTAATACTACTAGTTTCACACTCTTGCTTATTAAATGAGAAAGTGGGTCTTTCGATTCTCTTTCTTTTCTACGTCTGTTTCACATCTGTTTTTAATATTATTTTATAGAGCAAAACTATCAGTTTTCTTTCTCTAATAGCAATGGGTTATTTTCTAATCTGATTTTTTAAGGAAAATATAATCACAATTTTTGTCTATGCAAAAAAGTTTTGATTGTGTCGACAATTTTCAGCCAGGGGTTAAAATCACAAAGATACTAAATGCATGGAAGTTGCATTAACAGGCAGTTAGATATAGCTAAAGACTATTTCACTGTCCCCTCCACACCCTGTACTAACTCTTGCTAACAAAGGAGAGGCTTCAGGCTTTGCTAGATACCAGAGGACACACCTGTGATAAAAGACAACAATCCCCAAACAAAATTCTTCATTTCTTGTTTTTACAGAACTTTTTCTGAAGGAACAAAAACTACGCTAGTAAAGCTATTCATATGTTTAGCCTACTCACTGTGTTTTTTTCAGAGCTTTTTATTTGTTATTTTTTGTATTATCAGTAAACAAATGCATCAGTGAAAAATTATACATTTAAAAAGGAGGATAGGATCAGTCCTGTAAGAGATTCTTAAATTACAGACTGTTTACATGATGACTCTAAATATCAAGCTGTATGTTCTTAAGTTAATGTGCATTGGTATATATAGGTAAAACTGTCATCCATTTTGACTGCTTAAAACTTGCTTTACAGTGACACTGAGGAAAGTCATGACATGCACTGCTTCTACCAATGATCTTAAACCAGCATATCACAGTTTATTCATATATTCACCAATGCACAAGAATGTACATCTATTATTTATCAACCTTACACTTTGTTATTCTTGTGTACCACTTTGATTTGTGTGTGTGTGGGGGGGGGATTTCACTTGTTAATCAAGATTTTCACTTTATAACAAGACATATGTTCAAGTCATTTGGTACACAAAGACATTTTGTTAAGAGTTGTTTACTCCTAGTTCACAAAGCAATTGGCCTGAAGAAAAATCAAATAATTATAAATACCACTGACGATGTTTGTATGCTCGAAGTGAAAGTTAATGATGCCTGATCACAATTCTATGAGTCTTGTTCAGAATACTAAGTAGAGAAAATCTGCTCAGAAAATGTGTGTGTTGCTGTTGAAACAGAAGCTAATTTTAATATTGTGGAGATAACATTTTTTTTTTCTGCTATATGACTGTTGACTCCAAAATATCTTCATAAAGTTGCCCTGGCTTTAGAACTGTGATCACCTTTGTGTTAAGACTTTGTCTGTTTCCATCCCCAGTGGTATCAGTTTTATGATATTTAGGGGTTCACACTGGGATAACTTACGCAATTGCTGACCCTAGTTGTCCAAACTGTATTTCTCAGGGATGTTGCTTTCTTCATAAGTACATTGGCAAAACTGATATTGTGTGATCTTCTCAGTCTTAGTTCATTCTGGTCTGTTAATGTAAAATGAAGTTAATGACCATATACATTAGGTGTGAAGCTGTAACGTGTAGCTGAGGCCCATGTGCACCTCCTGCTGCATGGGACTGCTGTATGACTGAACTAAGCTGCCAAAGTTTGTAAAGTCTTAGATTGCCAAAACTACATCTGCTACAAATAGAGTTGGATTTCTTCATGTAGTGGCCCCCACCTTGTCTCACACAAAGATTAAAGAAGTATCTTTATCACAGATTTGACACATGTTCAGCACAGGAGATGTGCAGCACTCATGTATTAGTGGATTATATCAGTTTCCATATTTACTTTTGCAGAAGTTACTGTCAGCTGTGTTATTCCATTCAGAACACTGTTCAAAACTGAGAGGATATGTCCACATGCTTGGCTGACATGTGTCATGGAGATAAACCATCATAATGGGCTTATTGCAGACTTCTGTAGTTCCAGTTATAAATATGAAATACCTATGACACTGCTACCTGTGCAAAAACCCATGGTCTCGGTATTGTACCTGAGTTCATCTCATTGTAAGAGGAATCCCTGACAAGGTTCTAGTGCAGATTCTGAGAACAGTTTCTCAAGACCAGCACTTTGCTGCACCATGGGTGGTTAGTGCTTTGTGCCAGACACACTTCACCGTGAGTCAAACTTCTTTCTTCTTTCACAGGGAAATCACTGCTGGGTCAGGAATCACAGGCCACCAAATCCTGTTGTAGTTCTTGTGCTGAAATAGTGTCAGCAATATACCACATCAAAATGTTTCATCCTGATACCTGTATATATAGAATGGAGGAATCCTGCTTGTCTGGTTTTGCTCTTTGCTAAGGGACAGTGTATTCCGTCTTCTTTCTCTGAACTATTTCAGGTTCTTCAGTTCCTCTTTCCTCTTGCAGGATTTTTTTTTTTAATGTGTGTGTGTATGTATGTTTGTGTGTGTGTTTTTTTCCAGTGAGGAACAAAGACAGTAAAGGCAAAGCTGAGAGGTTTGTTCCAGTTCAAGGATGGCCCTGGAGGAGTAATATGCTTTCAGTTTATGAAATTTTGTTATTTTCATGCTTCATCTGCAGACTTACTTCTTTGTGCCTTGCAGTGTCAGCAGGTGAAGAAAAACCTTGACATAAAATGGCTGTGAGAGCTCCTGCAGGCTCAGCCTGCAGTTTTGTACAAAATTACCAATGATGGCATTTGCAACTACATTGTCTGATGCCTTTGAGTCAGCATTTGGAAAATGGTATGCAGGTGTAATGCTGAGGAAATGTGCAAATGTGAGATGAAATTTCTATTGCAGACCCCTCCCCAAAAGCATCCATGCTAATGGGGGAGTGGAGTGTCGGGGGATTCTGACGCTCTTCCACAGGAGCCAGCATCTGTAATGGAGCTAGAGGAGGAAAGAAACTGATGGGAGGTGCAGCTGAGCAACAGAGGGATGCATGCATGGAAGAAACATAGTGCAGCTTTCAGTTAACATTCATTATCTTATCATTGGCTCCCCTGCTAACTGTTGCTAGTGGTAAAAAAACCTCTTGTTTACCAGTGAGTCCTGTTCATTCTTTATTTTTTTCCACAAGAATCTTACACCACCTCTTTTTTTTTTCTTTTTTTTTTTTTTTTTTCATCCTTAACACAAGTCTTACAAGAAAACAAGAGCTATTTTCTCAAGTTCTGGCTTCTGCAATCAAGAGGCAGGAGGCTAAACATACTTTTACACATTTGTCAAGTTTTAGCTGTTTGCTGTCCTCAGACTCGTTTTTTTTTTTATTATTATTATTTGTTTCGTTTTTTTTGTTTGTTTGTTTCTTCTCCTACAGAAAATGGATTCGCTAAAAAATACCCAAACTAGAAATAAACTAATTGTAGCTCAGTGCTTATTACCCTGTTCCTCTCCACACGATTTCTGTGATATCTGGAGATTGGTTACTGAATAGCTCATTCTTCTAGCTGTTCCTTCTCATTCTTTTCATGTTTTGCTGCTTTAATATCTCACCTTTCCTTACTGAGGATGGAGCATAGCTGGGAGAGTCTATTCAGGAAATATCAGGGAAAGGCCACTTGGCTTTTTCGATATGTACTGTGGAGAGCCTCAGGGCTGCTATACTAGCTAGCCTTAATTGCTTGTGGCCCCACTGCATGCACACCATTTGTCTAGGGCTACAGAATGAGTGTGGGATGCGTATGCAGATTCATATGTATCACAGAGGTGGTACATGTATGTATTCTGTGAGCACGTGCTCCTGCTTTGGAAAGCTAATCTTGGGACAGTGGGGGATGGAAGCCCCTTCCCGTGCTCTTTGTTAACACCCAGGTTTGGCTTTTGCATCACTCTTTTGAGCAATGGTAGGTAGAGCATGTGATGGGAGTTCCTCACTTGGTGTTTGTATTTCCTGTATGCTGGATTGGCTCCAAAATATTGAAAGACTGGAATGCTTGTTATGGATATTTACATGCCCATACTTGGATATTTTTCAGTCTGTTCCTGTTGAAGGTGAACAGTCAGGGCTAGCAAGTAGTTTTCTACATGCCTGGAAGCGAGTTCACTTTTTTTTTTTTTTTTGTCTACAACTTGTAGCTCAGCAGCAGAGTTACAACTAAAAGCATGCTATGCAAATATGTTAGAAGTAAATACCCTGAATATTAAAACTAGCACAATATGTGGGTATAGAATGCAAAGCTAATTTCTCTGACAGTTATTTTCAAACCTGTTTTAAAGTCAAGATGAATGACACATGGGTGGAATGAGCACCACATCTTGCTTGCTCTGTAATTAGTTATGTAAGTTCTTCATTATAGACGTACAAAAAGGTGCTTGCCTACTTGGACACATACGTGCTATCAGTACCACTGGTCTCCCAACACCCACTGATTGTACAGTTAGGACAACATTTGAGAAGCACAGTGTTTGATCTCAGGCAAATATGCAATCTGTCACCCTCTATTCCTCCTCAGATTCCATGCTCATTAACTATTTGCAGAAGCTTCCAAATTTGCATGTAAACTCAATAGTCACTGTGGAAAATCACAGCTGAGTCACCCTGAATATATTTGTACTTGGGGACAAATGTTTTTGAAATCCTCCAGAAAAATAATAGTGCTAAAACTGTGTGCTGATTACAACAGCTACCACAGTCTTGGAAGTGCAAAGCAGCAGGAGTGTCTGCCTGAGAAAATGAACATGAATGCTTATAATGCAGTTGTTATTTATAAGCGAATAAATTGGAAAGCATTTTAAGAAAAATAGCTAATAGATTTTTAAACACTTTTAATCGATGTCAAGGTGAATTTTTTAAGCAGCATCCTAGAGAAATTCTTACCTTGGTACCTCCTTTGAGGTTCCATTATTTCTTATATAGTCTTGCAAACAAAATTTTTGCTGATATCTCTATCTCAGGAGCAGCAGTTAAGTGATCTTTAACTCTGTGTTTTTAATTGTCTCATAAAGTTTTATTTGGATACTGTGACCCTACAACGAGAGCTGCTTCAGATATTTGAGGTGTGCAAACACAGTCCTTAAGCCGGGCTTTGATCTCATTTGTCTGTAAACCAAACAGACATATCCTATAAGGAGAGGTGGACGGAGCTGTATTGTCACTCTTGAAAAGGAGTAGCTGCAAATTTTCTAATTTCATCATCGGTATTTCAAAGAAAAGAATATGGTGCTCTCTACCTCTAGAAGGCTTTCACAGGCTGTCTGAAGGTGACAAAATAGGTTTGGTTTATATTTAAAAATCATGAAAATCTAGATTGCTAAAAGATACTAGACACACTTTGAAGTGTACTGCTTGCACAAAAAATATGGTTCTGACAAAAAAAAAATCCTATATCTTTCATTATCCAATTCTCTTTAACTTTCTTTGGTAAAGCAAGTATTTGGATCCCTAGAATTCTGATCTGAAAACAGTGGTTAATAATTCGTATAGGAAATTTCAGTCTAATGCACGTTTAAACCTGAAAACAGCAGTGATTTTTTATATATAGCGTTTCAGTTCAGAACTTCACTGACAGGTAAGCCATTTAAGTACATATTTCAGAGGATGATGATTTTTTTTTTCTGAATCATTTTGCAAATTTAGATTTTGCTGTTGTATATACAAGGAGATTTAAAAGGTGGTGTCTAAAATTTTTCTGTTCTCTGACTACTGATATGCTAATGTTATGATGAAAGACTAACCATAATTAGAAGTGAAGAAAAAGGATCAAGAGTGGAAATTTTCATTTAATAACTTTTTTTTGTCTGATTTTTCTACATTGATACATACAGTGAGGAACTTATATACTTCTCAAGGTTTCCCTGGATGTTAATATAATTAAGGAGAAAACCTTGCCATGAAGAATTTATCTAGACAGACAAAATAACTAAAGTCTACAAACAAAGTACAGAAGCACAAAGATTTTATATGGAAGTTCAATAGCTGTATTAGCATAAAACTGAGCTCAAGCCATCAAGACCTACCTTTCAGCATTTTTGAATGCTTTTATCTTCAGAAACAATTCCCTAGGGTGAAAGATTTGGTTTAAAAGAGTAGAAATGAAAGTATACTGTTGTTTAACCCCAGCAGGCAACTCAGCACCACACACCTCCCTAGGTGGAATGGGGGAGAGAATGAGAAAGGTGAAAGTTCCAGAACTCATGGGTTGAGGTACAGACAGCTTGCAAGGTAAAGCAAAAGCTGTGCATGTAAGCAAAGCAAAACAAGGAGTCCATTCACTGCTTCCCACTGGCAGGCAGGTGTCCAGCCACTCCCAGGAAAGCAGGGCCCATCATGCTGAACAGTTTACTGGAAGACAAATGCCGTCACTCCAAATGAGCCCCCTATATCACTATAGTTAGTCTGGGATATATATATTACCAAAGTCAGTGAGAGAGAGGGCAGGGGGAGCGTGAGCAAATGTGGCATAGAAAGGCCTAAGGAAACAAGGTCTACCAATGATTAAGAAAACGAAGATTATGCAATTCAATAAACAAAAGCTGAAGTTAGATGGAAACAAGTACACCACAGCAGTGGTACAAGCAAGAATCTGAAGATAAATTTTAAGGCCATTATATCTGAAGAAACATGAAAAGTAGATGGCTGCAAGGAGTTAGCTGCAAACTGGGTTTACACAAAAATGGCTTCTGCATCAACAAATGCCTACAGTGGAGATGTGGTCCTACTTACAACGAAGTGTGACTAGGTTCTTTCAAGGAAGTGTGATGACCTGTGGAGAATGGAGATGAAGGAACAAAAGTTTCCTACGAAGACAGCTTGGAGAAATAAGAAGGCAGCTTGTATGGCATATTGCTCACCTGGATAATACGGGCCCTGAAAGTGAAACCAGCAGGGGCAGTGAACAGCACTTGCTAGAGGCAATCTTCTGATAAATTTTCTTAGAGATTAGAAAATAACCAATTACAGGGAATGGAGGATAAACTTTTGGTTTCTGCAAGGCATAGGTATTGCAGTTTAATCAAGGAAGCTTAACCAGATGAACTGTTTCTACTACAAATCTGCCTCAGGTTACTAAACAGTAAGAGGCACACAAAGTGCTTAGCTCAAAGGAAAGCTATGAGGATTAATGACTGTATGCTTATATTGTGCTTTGGCCATACTGTAAATGCTTTCTAGAGAGGAAGATTTTGAAGTAACACAAATAGAGACTCTAGAGCAGGAGCTGACAGATGCAAACCCTTGGTCTAAATTTAGGCACAGTGGGATAAACTGAAAGCAAGACTATTCTGTGTTTGGCTGGAGCACTAATAGGAAAAAACAACAACAACAACAAAACAAAAACAAAAACAAAAACAGATTTAGGAAATGAAAACACTGTACAGTGAGAAAAATGGAGTGCTTTTCAGCACTTTTTCTTTTAGCATCAGTTTGGGAAGGAGCTAAGTAAGACTGTCACAAAGACCATTAAAACCCTAAAAAACTAGTAAAGGGTAAAATGTAGCACCCAAATCAGTGAGTGTGCTTCCCCTTCCTTAGAATTCTATGAGAGATGAGATGGTGTGGTTTTTCAGCCACCAATCTGTTTATTTCCTTTTTATTTTATTTTATATGTATATTTTTTATTTTCCTTTTTTTTATGGCAAATACACAGAGATAATTTTCTCTGGTAGGAGAGGACAGATTGCATTTGCATCTGAAGATCTGCTAGGCATGGAGGCAGACTCAGAAGGGAATGTAATAAAGACATGGTGTCATCACTGTAAAAATTACTGCTCTGTGGTCTCTAGTTTATCTGCTGGGTTTCTTGCTCCTTCACCTCCCCAAAATCCATTCATCTATAGCATTGAACAAGTAAGTAATGAAACTAATTAGAATTTCTGGCTCTGCATAAGGCAGTCTAATTTATTTATTTATTTATTTATTTATTTATTTATTTATTTATTTATTTATTTATTGGGGGGAGGGAGGGCAGTCTCCTTTTACTAGAGAATGAAGAATCTAAGAATATTATTATTCAAATACCAGTCAAAAATGACATGGGGGAAGTTACTTTTCATAAGAACAAACCTATGGATGCTGGAGTGTTTAAAACAGACTCTATGAGTTAGGTTTCTAGTTGCATTGAATTTTAAGTGGACTCAGATGCCCAGTTCACTTGAGCACCTTTGAAAAATCCCAGCCTAGACTACTCACAAATTTAATTTAATGAATCTGGAAGCTCTTTGCTTTATTTCTTATTCATCTTGTGTTACTTCTCTGTCTCTATACAGTGTCCACTGAGAGTTTAATTCAGCATAATGGAAGTTGTGTGCTTGGGCCTGCATGTAGTCACTGGGGCTGCAGGGCTTAAAACAGTCTGCCTGTGCAGACCTCAGATGAGATGGTCTGTATTTTAAACATGTTAAACTGGAGCGCATGCAAAGCATCCTTCGTTCAAAGTTGCTTAGCAGATGATATAGAAACAAAGCAGGCTGTGGAGCTGCGTTTAGATTTCTAAGGATGCCAAATGTGGTGTGATGTGACAGCACAGCTGAGTTTATGGGGAAAGGCTATGCCTGGCCAGGGGAGGCAGTGGTAAATTCTCGGTGCTGACAGTCATCTGTCTTCCCTTCCAGTGGAGCATGCACTCTGAGATACGCTCCGACTGAATAGCAGATTTACTGGGTTCAAGTTCCATTCGGTAAAGGAATATAAAACAGTTTTTCTGCTATGAAACTGAAATGTTTATGAACTGACAGTCAGCCCTTCATTGTTTGCAACACGGCTTAGTGTAGAGATGACACTTTGAAAGGGGTACCAAAGGGCTAAAGCAGCCATTCTGAAAAGGCTAATATATTCTCAGGGGCAGCTGTTAGACAATAGATATTAATAAAAATCTCAGTGAAGACTTTAATTTATTGTCCTGGTTTCAGCTGGGATAGAGTTAATTTTCTTCCTGATAGCTGGCATGGTGCTGTGTTTTGGATTTAGGATGAAAATAGTGGTGATAGCACACCAATATTTTAGTTGCTGCAGAGCAGTGCTTGCACAGAGGCCAGGATTTTCAGCTTCTTCTGCTGCCCTGCCAGCGAGGAGGCTGGGGGTGCAGCAGCAGCTGAGAGGGGACATAGACAGGACAGCTGGCCCGGGCTGGCCAGAAGGATGTCCCATAACTTATGGTGTCATGATAAACAATAAACTGGGGTGCGTGGGGATGCTGACTGGGGACAGGCTGAGCATCAGTTGGTGTATGGTGAGCAATTGTGTTGTGCATCACTTGTTTTGTAAATTCTTTTATCAGTATTATTATTATTTTCCCTTCCTTTTCTATTCTATTAAATTGCCTTTATCTCAAACTATGAGTTTTACTTTTTTTTTTCTTTTTTTTTTTTTTTTCTGATTGTCTCCCCCAACCCAGTGCAGGAAGAGAGAGTGAACGGTGTGTGATGCTTAGCTGCCTGCTGGGTTAAATCACAACACTTTTACCATCACAAAAGAGAAATGGGAAAGTGACAGACTAATAGACACATTTTCTGGTGAAGAAAACAGAGTGCAACTAAAGCATTTTGGTTACGATAGTCTGTAATCTTCTACTGTTTTTTACCTCACTAAAAAGGATCTGGTCTTGGCTAGTAAAGCTGCCTCTGCGAGGCTCCCAGCATTTTGACAAACAACATTGAGATTCGATCAATTCATGCAAGATTTGAGAGGGGAAGACATGGGAAACTGCCAGCTTCAAGGATGGGGCAGCAGCTTCCCCAGAATTCCCAAGCTGTAACACACTCAGGCTTGACTTCAGTGCTGGACAGTATAACCAGGAGCTAGGGTTTATGAGGGGGACAGGGCAGGAAATGAGAGATAAACTTTAGCCACAATTAACTCAGGTCGGGGAAATTCTAAGGACAGTTTAATAATCTATAACCTGACCAAGCACCGAGGGATGTCTGGCAACATTAAATTTTCTGAGGCACTCAGATTCCTAAAATTATGTTATCCTTTTGCTGTTCTGATGCCTAGTCTGTACAGCTAGGGAAAGCAGGCACACATTAAATATGAAAGAGCAAGAATCAAAAACTATTACCTAAATTACCTGTATTATTGTGGAAGAAGCTGGTTTTGTAGTCAAAACTACTGATTTTATTTATTTATTTATTTATTTTATTTCTGCTGCTTAGGCTGGTGAGCTGTGTTTATCCTTTATCGCAATAATAAATAGATTTAAATTCTGTCATGGACTGCCATCCAAGTCCTTGTAGGAAGTATGCAAATGCAGAGCAGAAAGATGGATACAGCCCCAGACCAAGAATGGTGTGTGTTTGTGTCTTGTTCAGTGAAATGTTTGCAATTCATGTCAACAAGGATAGTTACTGGAGACAACACAGCACAGAAAATCCCAGCATGGCCAAGTTAAGGGGGATTCTTTTAATGAATATGATAATTACTACAGCCTGAACATTTAATGTTTTTCAGTTGTAGGCAAATAAGTGTGGGGAAGAAAATTGCTTTCCTCCATCAGCTATGTAATAAGAAGTGTCATTGCTAAAACATAAATATGGGTTCCATTTTTTTTTTTTTCTCTCAGAGGGGCACAAGTGACTCAGCAATTTTCTTGTGAAAGAAAAAAAAAGCAGTTGTGTTAAAGTGACCTCTTTATCTCAGATATGTGGCATCCGGAGATTAACTGGTTAATCAGAAATGGTCAGAAACATAGAAAACCTTCAGCTGAAATGTGAATAAGGTTTGATTGCCAACTTTGTTGGAAAGTGAGGTGTGTTGATAGCCAAAGCTGTCATTGGTGCTCTCTGAAGTGATGTGTAGTCTCTTGCAAAATCAATATGTAGTCAGCCTTTGTGATACTAACGCTTGCTTTGGCTGCAGATGGAAGAACTCTAGTGTGATAATACAGAACAAAGTTCACTTTCTGGATTGTTTGTTGTTAAGTAATGTGTAGAAAACATTGTAATGTGAAAGATGGTAGAGGACTTTCTGGACAGACAACCTTTTCCCTTTTCGAGACAGCCCATTGTATTTTGTTCATGGTTGTTCCTAAAGGAACAGCTGAATGTTGAGGGGCTGCAGGACTGGGAGCTGAATACCAACAAAAATGTACTCGATAAGTATTCACTTATATGGTGCTCGTGAGTATAATGGTAAGCATCAGTGAACTAGAGGCTTCCCTGTGGAAGATTTGGAATGCATGCCAGTACGTTTTGTAGGTGTCATCTCTGTTTGTAGTCATAGTACCTGTGGTGAAAGATTTGAGAGAAGGTACCCAAGTACATTTTTTGTTCTGTTACTTTTTAGCACCAGCTCTTCTTTTGTACCAGTCTGGAAGAAAAATGAATGTTGTACATACAACATGACAGGACATGTATGAAGGTCAATCTGTTCTCCTATCTTGTCTCTGCAAGTGGCTGCTGTCTGGTACCAAGCAAAGTGTAACAGGCAAAATGCTTAATGACTCTTACTGAGGAGAGTCTTCCAGGCTCAAGCAGTCTGTGACCAAGGATTCCCAGGATCCAACAGGAGCATTGTTCCCATGTGTGAAGGCCACCTTGACATCATTTTCCTTCCTTTAACTCATCCAAGTTCTTTCTGAACCCACGCAAGCATTTGATACCTACAAGGTCCTATACCATGAGGCTCCATTGTTTAAGTGTGTTACTAAAGTATCTCTTATTTATTATGAACCTACCACTTCTTACTTAATGCGATACACACATGTTTTGTACTGGAGAAGTTAAGGAACAATCACAGTCCATTCCTCTTCTCCTTTCTCTCATAGTTTTATAGACTTCTGTCACATTTTCCCTTTGACATCCCTTCCCACACCCACCATCTCTTTTCCAAGCTGAAGAGTTTAGTCTCCCTAATCATTCCCAATCAGAAGCTGCTAGAGCTTTTCTAGTTGTCTTTGTTTTTTGTTTTGTTTGTATTATTATTATTATTATTATTATTATTATTCCCTGCATGACAGAATTGCTTGCCTGTCCAGTTTCTGGCACATTATGGATTTATAAGGTGGCACATTATTCTATCACCAATAATTCTTGAAACTTGATTTTCTCTTTTGACAGATAATTGAGCAGAAATTGAGCTGATAAAACAGCTTATCACCATTAAAGATCTTGCTTGTGACTGAAAACAAACAAAATATTTGGATATTGAGTTGAGAATATAAAATACATTACAATTTAACAGTTTGGGCTATTCAGGAAAGGGGAGAGGTAAATAAGAACTGAACAAGTTAACTCATCTCCCTATCCCTAGTTGTCACTGGAGCCAGCGTTGGACAGGGTGATGTCCTTCCCTTTCATTTGGTATGGCAGCAGAAAAGTTAACTTTTTCCCTGACAGGTGAGCCTGGGGGCAGAAAGGTTCTTGAAAGCAGTCAGCAAGCATTGACTCAACAGAAGCCAAAGGGAACAGTTTCATACATAGCTGGTGTCACTGCTACCTAGGTGCACTTTTGAGCTATTTTATTTCAAATCCTGAGAGGCATTGATGGAAATTTCCCATTATATTCTACTGATAGACGCCATTTTGGCAAAACAGAAGTTTCCAAGGAAGAACTTTCAAGTATTTGGAAAATGCAATGTTCTGCTTGGAAGACAGAAAATCTGGAAGACTTTAGTCTACTTGGAAGTAAATCTGAGCAGACATTCTATATGGGCTACAGGGAAGCAAAAAAGGTATCATTTGACATTGTCCTTGCTTTGAATCAGAAGAATTATAACACTCTTTTAATTTAACTATATATGTGTTTATTTGAATGTCTGACTCTTTCTATATTTATGTATAACCCTTTGGCTCCCTGCCACTACAACTTCTGATTATTGTCTATTGAGATTCTGAGTGCTTATCAACGGTCCTTATATTTTTTGTCCATAATCTTCTCCGTAAGACCTATCAATTCAGATAATCTCCCAATAATATCATCAGTATTTATTATAAGATATTAATGTCTGTCACTAGTGGAGGTTTGGATTCAAAGATTCCTGCATACTGTGGCATACTCATTGCTCCAGTTTGCAAAAAGCCAATGTAAGTTCCTGTGGAAATATTGATAGGCTTCCTAATGGAAATACAATGGGAGCTAACATGATAAGTAGCAGAAAGCTTGCAAAATCAGGAACTAAAAGACTGTTTCTTTATCCTGTGTGTATTAGAAATAGAAAAGTGTGAATGAATATTTGTGCAACAGACCCTTCTTATCAATTTCATCTTCTCTCTTCTGAGCAAGAACTAAAAAACTTAAATAGATTCTGGCAGAAAACAATTAGAGGTTAATCCTTTGTCTCATTTCAAACACTTTTCTCCAAACATATCAATATAATTGTTTAAATATTAAGGCACACAGCCTAAGTCTGGAAATCTGTCAATGGATGTAATATGAGTTTTACAAAGAGGGTTTACAATGAGGGTTTACATGAGATCATCTGGCAAAAAAACATACATTCAAACTGTTCAAACCAGCTTTAGAAGACAATTTCCCCAGTAGTCCCACTAAATTATCTAGCTTTGGGATTGGATTTCAATCATAAAAATTATAACATCTCATTTAAAGACACTCACACCACCTGAATTTAGGCAGATAGCTTTGGACTCCCTGAATGGCTACTGAAGGGTGAAAGGTCACATTTAAAATCTTCCTATAAATGATTCATTAACGCCTTTTGTTGTCTATATAGACAACCCTGACTGTCAGTGGAAGCACTTAAGTCTGATGTTTAATGTATGATGGTGAAAATACCCTTCACTGGAAGATCCGGTCATACTGTGACGGACTAGAAATTTGGCTTGTTTATGCACACCCATCTGGGGGGACAACAGGGAGGAGGTGGGTGGTCAGGAGAAGGCCCCACCAGACCTGGAAGATTGTGAGCATGAGGAATGGCAACTTAGTGCAGATGTGCTTATTCACCCTTTCACCTTGCTCTCCTGATGCTTCTGGAGCCACAAACATTTTCATGCTCTAGCAGTAGAAATTGTTTTGTAGATACCACAAGGAAAAGATGGTCAGGGTTGTAGCTAAATAAAGAAGCTCTATTCTTGGTGTGGCACTGACATTCTTTTCAGTAATTGTAACATCCAATTGCACTACTGCAGAGGAGCGCATACTTGCCCCACATTGCATGTCAGATAGAGAGGATGGGAAGGTGACATGGCCATCACCACAGAGCTGAGGGACCTCAGCTACCTTGTTCTTGAATCCTAGGAGAGTCCACTGCTGACTAGTCGTTGACTTCAGTTGCTGTTCAATATGGTGGAAGACCATTTGTCTTCTGTGTTAAATAACTTCTGCCATCTAACACAGAATTATCTTTTTCAGGATAGTCATAGTAGTTCTCATTTTTCCTTCTCATCTTCTGTAATGATCAAAGAAAGGAATGTATAGAGCTGTTAATGAGATGATTCTGCAGATGCAGGAACATCTTTGGAAGTCCTGGATGGAAGATTTTCAGTGTTGTTCATATACCAGGGGAATGTTGTTGTTATTTTAGTGGGCAGATACTTTCAGCACTTTTTTTTTTTTTTTGGTTAATATTTTATTACATATAGCAAAGCAACATGCCATTCTGGGCACTGCACTAGAAAAGCAACAATGGAAACAATAACTGTCATCAGGCATAACTATAGGCAGTGCTGGAAAAAGAATGAAAGAAAATAGTAATAACAGAGTCAAACAGGATAGAAATCTGACTAATGAATGCGAAATCTCTACCAGCAGCAGAGTGTGTGGGATTTCTATTTCTATTTTAACTTTGCAGTATTGTTCTTTAGTTGTTGCTCAAATCTAGTAAAAACATTTGGAAGTGAAAAAAGTATTTGCTTAAGGTAGTTATGGGTGGAAATCCTGCTGGAATGATCTGGGTGGTGCAGTCAGAGCTTAACCCTTCCATGATATGTCTAAGCTGTGCTTTTGTAAAAGGGTGCCAGGGACTCACTCTCATAACGCTTCCTCCTTGATCTCACCTGTGCAAGTCTAAGACTCCAGCACACTTTTAGAGCAGCCTGAAGAAAGCTGCAAGAAATGATAAAGTTGCTTTGACTGTGTCCCGTGTGGCTCAGATGCATCCCTTCTGTCAACGTGAAATGTTCAAATAATATAGGCATTGCTTTCATGACTGTTGATTACCTGAGTTTCGCCTTACATAAGGCAAATTCTTGAGAAGCTCAATAAACCAGATGAAGGCTGCTTTGTTTTGCAGAGCAGTTACAGTTACACTGAAGAATTTGGACCTTTGAGACGGTGAGCTCTGAAACATAAACGTGGCAAGCACCGTGCAGAGGTAAACAGTGGCAAACTGTGTTCACGGACCTCTTCTGTCATCCAAAATACTTCTTGCTGGAACACAGCCCTCCCTTTTTTGCCTTGTAATGGTAATATGCTAGATGTGACAGTATGCACTGTCATGCTCAGAGAGTCCCTAGGTAGCCTGCCTGCATCTTCAGCAGTAAAACTGATCTCATGAGGTAGCAGCTGAAGAATGTTTGCTATTTGTATGATAGCGTATCTAGATTTGTAGCGTGCAGTCCATCCATAAATGTGCTTATCCTTTGCCTTTCAAAAACTGCTTGGTTACTCATTTACACTCGGGATCATTGTAGTTCATATTGTCATGGGTTTGGGGATAATTGTGCAACGGTTAAAAGGTCTTAGCTGTGTCAATGACAGGAAACAATGCTTCTATTTATGTTAATTTTACAGGTAACATGTACACTCAACTAATTTTTGCTAGTCCAATCAAGAGCAGAGTTCTAGTAATTGGCTATAGGGCAGAGTGGTGGCTAGTGTTTCTCAGACATATTGCACTCTGTGGATATCCTAACTGACTGCTGACACCTTTGAGTAGGGACTAGTACTGGAGGAAGGAAGGAAGGAAGCCTACAGACAGGCTGAGGTGTACACTGCTTTAAAGTGGGTACCACATAAAAGCTAATTACAAAGAAAGACAGTTTCAGAAAAATCATGCATAAAGTCTTTTAATGTTGATTTCCCAGAGGGGAAGGCATCAGATGGCATATTAATTGCCATAATTCTTCTTCTTTCTCTTTGTTGTTTGTGCTAGTCCCCACTCTTTCCAACACAGCATCAATCTTTTAATCAATTTTCAGTGCTGCTTATTGGCAACACTCACCAACTTTAGACCATGTAGTGGAGTATAAATTTGCAAGCTGACTTGATCTGTAAATCCTAATATTATATTTTTACTTTGAAAAGTATATAAACATCCCTTTATTGTTTAGCCATAGTTATATATGAGTATGATACCTATAATCCTTATTCCTCTGCCATTCTTCATCTCCCACAAGAAATTTTTTCTGAGATCTTAGTCATCTTTGTATGAATGGATTTTCTCTTAGACATATACACTGCAGATGCAAAAACAAACAAACAAACAAACAAAAAAAAAAAAAACCCATATATTTACATTTCAGAGAATGTTATTTCATTTAAGTTAAAACCATGCCAGAGACTGTTTTAACAGTCAATACGCACGGTCAAATCTCGGTGTTCTGAAACATTGTTCATCACAGTTCATTAAAACAGATGTAGCATAAGATGATAAACTTCATTTAGCTCATTAGTCTGTGTTTGCTTTGCTGCTTTGATCCTGTACAGGCAGCAAGTTTCTCCGCCCTCCCCCTTCCACCGTCTTCCATGGGAAGAGTTAGCCCAAGCAATCACAAATCTTTCGATCCCTGTCAGTCTTCCATGTGCACAGCTGCGTCTCTGCCTTGACTCCAGGCATTTTGGCTGGAGTTGGTAGGGCAAACAAACTCATCTCCATGTATAAGGGCTCCTCCAGAATGACAAGGTGGTCACATGTACTGCCCAATGTCTGGGCTGAGTGTGATTAATGGCTGACCATGCTCATGTCTAGATGACCTATCTAGTACAGCATGTTTTTGTGAAAATCCTTTGTGTTGAAGGGTTTTAATATTTTTTGTTTGTTTTGTGTTTTTTTTTTCTTTTTTCTTATATTTTGTAGCCCTGAAACACTTTGCTGTTAAAAAATACTGGGAAGTATTGAAAGATCCTCAGGAAGTTATAGAAGGTTGTGAATAGGAGGTGGGATTTGGATGCTGTGAAAGACGTTTTCAGAAGTTTTCCTTCTTCCTTCCTTCCTTCCTTCCTTCCTTCCTTCCTTCCTTTCTTTCTTTCTTCCTTTCTTCCTTTCTTTCTTTCTTTTTCTTTTTCTTTCTTTCTTTCTTTCTTTCTTTCTTTCTTTCTTTCCTTTCTTTCTTTCTTTCTTTCTTTCTTTCTTTTTTTCTTTCTTTCTTTCTTTTTCTTTCTTTCTTTCTTTCTTTCTTTCTTTCTTTCTTTCTTCTTTCTTTCTTTCTTTCTTTCTTTCTTTCTTTCTTTCTTTCTTTTCTTTCTTCTTTCTTTCTTTCTTTCTTTCTTTCTTTCTTTCTTTCTTTCTTCTTTCTTTCTCTTTCTTTCTTTCTTTCTTTCTTTCTTTCTTTCTTTCTTTTTCTTTCTTTCTTTCTTTCTTTCTTTCTTTCTTTCTTTCTTTCTTTCTTTCTTTCTTTCTTTCTTTTTACAGAAGCGTAAATAATCTTTTAATTGTTTACTCTTTGCTTGTTCTTCAGACAACGTAACATCCTCTGCATTAATGCATTAGTCACCAAGTATGGGCTGTCCTAAATCTTAGCCATCTGGATTTCTTATAGAAGATAAGAAAGAGTACTGTGGGAGCTAAAGAAAACAGGAAGATCCCATGTAGAGAATATAAAAAGCAGTTGGATCACACTGCCTATTACAAAGCAAGCACAAATATTTTATAACTAATCCTTGACTATGTGATTTCTGAAAGCTTCAAAGAACAGTTGTTGTTTTCTTCCTTTTGAATGCTCTTAGTATGAAAGAATATCAGTTTGCTAAATGAGCAAACGAATAATCTTTGGTGAAAATGCTTTTAAATTTAATAGCTTTAGATGCAATGAATCTCAAAAATGGGATCTCTCAGTTTTGTCAATAATTAAACTTAAAAATCTTATACAAGAGAAAGAAATCTAACTCTATGTATAACTGTTGGCAGAAATTATTTTTCAAATAGTTTATATTTTATAATAAATGGGTTTTGCCTGATAAATTCCAAAGTATGTATGGCACAATTCTCCTCTCATCCCACTTTACTTGCTGAGCTAATCTGTTTTGGTTTATGTCAGCCACTGTTTATCAAGCACTCTGCTTTTTCAATAAATCTCAAATGAGATAAAAATGTGTTTAGTGTTGTTGACATCAGACCCCTGAAACCAGCTGCGGAGTTCCTATTGTTTGGTTTCAATGCTCACTAAAATGAATTTCCTTTCTGTTGAATCCAAGGGATATGATGAGTGACAGGCCTTCTCTTTTTTTTTTTTTTTTTTTTTAATCACACAGATCTGGTTGTTCCTCTAGATGCCCCGATAAGCAGTGCATGTGTGTGTGAAAGGAAGGGAAACAGGAATTCCTTTCGGAAGGGTGACAGCCTTAGTAAGACTGAAGTGAGTTCAAGGCAGATGTTCCTGGCAGAAATCAACTGAAAACTCACATCTAAAATCTTGTACAGCTGCCAGCAAAGAAACTTACATTTATCTTGGCTCTTTTTTCAAACACTGATCTTAAAAAAAATAATAATAAAATGAATAATAATAATAATAAAAATAAAATCTTTATAAAGAGCTAGCTTTATGCCAAGTATATAGCACACTGACATGTTTCACCATGAAAAGCAGGACTTGGCATTGTAATTCCAACAAAATGTTAGCCCAGCAACCATGTAACTGTTCTTCAGTTTAATATGTGAATGTTTGCATCTTAGAGAACACCCCAGGGTCAAAACATTGCATTTAATTAAGCATTTGTTGGCATTGTAATCAAAGTGGTGGAAGAGAGATAGAGATCCTTCCTCCCAGAAAAAAAATCTGTCTGATAATACATCTACAATATGAGTATGGAGGCTTTTCTCTTTCAGGCTTCCCAGAAACACGTAACAGACTCCACCGATGCCCTTGGCCTGCTAACTGGCACGCTATTCTCAGTGAAAGAATAGCATTTCTTCCTCCTCCTGTGATTCTGTTCAATACTAGGCCCCCAGGGTTTCCCTGTTCCTCTCCTTGTCCTGTGCTCCTGTCATGCAGAGCAGTACTGCTCCCTTGTTTTAAGACCTCAAGTGAAAATAAGTTAGAACTACTTCTAAGGCCTCAGATCTAAGAGGCAATGGTCATGGATAAATGAGATCAACAAGGTGAGAAGCGACGTGTCTTGGTATTTCAGGTGGGATGAGACCCTCCTCGTGGGCTGCTGCAGGACTATAGAGACGTAGCAGAAGTTAGTAGAGCCATTCTGGAAGCCCAACAGTCTGGCTGACTGAAGCATTTAACTTGAACTTCTGAGGAAAGCTGCATTTGTGGAATGGTAGATTAGATGATCCAGCTATTAGTAGAAGCTAGCTTTTTTGATAGTGGGTTTGAAGAAATGATATCACAGAATAGAAGTGTTTAATAACTGAGGTTTCAACTGCTCTTAAAACACCATAATGAGGAAAATATAAGAGAAAACTTGTAGCACACACTGGGAAGGTCACTAAATCTGAGCTCTGGTATTATCTATGTGGAAAGCAAGGCTGAAGTCGAATGAGATATCCTGTCTACTGCCTCTGATGAGAAGAGGAACTGTAATGGTAAGAGCATGAGATTATAACATGCTGAAAAAGGTAATTGAAGTAACTGAAATTTGAATTCTGACATGTCTTTTCAAATTCTAAAAAATACCACCAAAAAGCAAAAGGTAATAGAGAACAATGTTGTATCTATGACTGTTTGGAAAGTGAAGGGTCTGAATAGACCCTTCTGCCATAGTCTGGATATAAATAAATCCACTTACTCCTTGTTGTCAACCAACAGCAAAAGCAAGACATTTTCTTATTATCCCTGTTTCTTAGCAATCTCTATCTTCTTTCTCCTTCTTTTCTCAGCAGAGAATTGCTTTTAAGCATATCATATGGCCTTTGCATGCTTTCCTAAAACTGACAACCAACACAACTTCTCTAAACTTTTTTTTTTTTTTTCACTGTCTTACCCTTTCTAACATCATCTTCTTGGGCCCTAATGGGTCAATAGCAACCAGTCTTTGGTGGGATATATTTGTCCTATGGCTCTCCTCCAAGGATCCCTTCTACTCACTGAAATAACCAAGAGCACTAAGACATATGTTGCAGTAGGCTGCATATTTTAAGAACTAAAGCAAGGCTATGTGCTGGCCCCCTTGAGACTCTCCATATTTTCTTAACTAGGCAGCTCTACACAGGGAATCCTGGACTGATGTGAAGCTAGCTCAGAGCAGGCAGATTAGGTTAACATCTGCAGTTCAGTTCCTAATTACTAAAATGTCTGCTAGAGTAATATTTCCTTCTTGATTCCAGAGGCTCCTTTTGTGTGCTTTCTGGAAGAGCAGATTCCCACCTGTTCCTCAAGGAAGCTGCTTTATAAATCAGATTGGAAAATTGCAGGGCAGTAATGCACCATGCATATAGATTATCTTTTATACTCTTTCTCTCTAGCCTGAAATATGCTTAAAATTTTTGAAAAAATCATCTTTTGAGCTTTTGACCCGTCAATGACAGCAAATTATACCCCGGGGTTAATATATGTATTTCTTGTCCCAATAGTACCTTTTCATCAGTGATAAGACTGGTATAGTTTAGCTGTTGAATAATTTTTTGAATATTTTTGAACACTTCCATCTTTAATTCTTATTTATCCTCTTTTCCCCTGTGCCTCTCACACTTCTGAGTTCTGTGCTTGCACTCACCCCTTTATCTTCAAACTTCACACACTGTGCCACTCCATATTCCAGTGCAGGCAGTGGGTGAGATGTATTACTACTGTGCACCAGTGGCTACCGTCACCTTTAAGAGTGGAATCAAGAGTCACATGCATTTAATTTGTGTATCCTGGCTCTTTGTTTAAGCACTTGTATAGTATTTGTTTGGCCATTTCTGTGAGGTTCATGAGACACTGGAATCTTGCCTATCCATGCTGTAGACATCTATATCAGGGTGCGTTACTCAGATATGGATGACCTGAGAAAATCAAATTAAATTTGATTTGAAAAGACCTCTTTTCTGCATAAGTATGAATGATGAAATCTCCTTAAGCTAAATATCTGCTGAAATCAGGGCATTATTGCTTCAAATGTGCACTCTGGAGCCTGGAGAGAGATGAAGGAAGGATAATTTGTTGTCATCTGTCCATCCCCATCTATAGACTGGGATGTTTTTTAGATATTGGAGGGAAAGTGAGAGTATGTTGGTTATTTGGGACTCCCTAGCATTGGTTTGATAAGTAACAATTGTATCTATATGATCGAGATCCATGTTGTGAAGGGATATTGACTGGGGAAGATGATATTTGTGAGCTATTGTTATGCTGGACATCCAACAATGTGTGTGAGAGAGTTGTTCCATTGTAATTGTAGAGGAAAGTCTGTAGGTCACTGCAATGCAGAGATTGCTGGCAGATTCCACATCTTTGCTGTCTGTTGCCTGTGGAGGAAATCCTAGGTCACTTCTGCACGTTTATTAGATGGGTGGGTGGGCGGGCGGATGGATGGGAGGGGACAATTTGTTATGACACATGAGCATCCACATGGAGAAGAGGTTTGCCAAGTTCCTGCAGAGGCCAAAGTGACCAGGAAACAGGCTGCAAGTGTGACGTAGGGGAAACTTGGTGGGGTTGCACAAGCAGGACACTTAGCTAGGAACAGCAAAATGTCAAAGTTAGCAGATGGGAGACTCTTGTGTGTGCCAGGGTGGAACTTTCTTTCCCTTCAGCAAATTTAGTGATAATTATAGTAGATATATGATTTACCTCTGCATCTCCTAAAGACAACAAAGCATTATTTGCTAGTTTGTAATTGGTTATCCTTATCCTGTTTAAGAAACACAGCATTTCCTCTTTCTCATCCAGATCCTGGCAGCCAGATGCTCCAGCTGAAGCTGCTATCACTGAGTGCAATCTGACAGGATTTTTGTGTTAAAATACATTAAATTGATTGAAGTCTGTAACCAGATCACACCAACCTTGTATTAAGTTAGTGTCCTAATGGGGGAGATGTTGCAGGGGTATATCGCACTGGGACAGGATGGTGTGGTTTTACAATATCCCTGGCAAAGACTCTGAGAAGCACACAGCTGAAGGGAACATGAGCATTACACTACACTGCCAGCCTCAGCTCAGAGAGGAAGTGGCATCACCTTCATTCTGCTGTGCTCTTTGGATTGGAGTAGGGCCTGCAGCCGGAGGGAGAACAAATTTAGTTTCATGAATGCTGCATTTGTGTAAAAAATGTCATTTGTTAAACAACACTGAAACTAACCCTAAATCTTTGAGATTTTCTCAAAAAAATTTTTTTTGGAATCTTTTATCTTGTGAAATTTCTTTCATTACCTGCAACATTTTGGCTCTGAGCAGAACTCCTTCTTCTGCTGTGCTCCTATAGCTTAGGTCTTCCAGTTAGCCACCACTCATCCAATCCAACAAAGGACTGTATTTCTGGATGTGCTCGCACATAGTTTTATTCCCTGTTTCAGAGGATGGCATACAAGAAGCATTACAGATAATTAACAAGATCTACATAAATAGATTGCATCCAGGCCTTCACTGGAAATCTGTCTTGCTTGCAAGTTCCCTCTTATTCTTTAGTAAGAAGGTGAGGAATCCCAGTGCTTTTGCACAGCTAAATAATAACTCTGGGACATTAGAAATGAAAAAGCAGTTTAATGTACCTTTAAGATCTGTTTATAAATGTTTGATACAGGGGAGAATAGTGCACTTCTAAACTTCAGAAGGAAGCAGTTCTTAATCCAGGAACTTAAAAGCAGAGGAAATTCTATCTATATTCCTCTTTTTCTTAAACTGTAATTTCTCTAGGATTGGCTCCACTGAGTAAGCAGTTTAATTTTATATTTGTTATTTTTCTAAAAAAAAAAACAACAACAACAACAAAAACTTTTTCTAACTACATTCAGATTCTTAAAAGAAAAAACAAACAAACAAACAAACAAAAAAAACCACTTCTTTCTGCTTTTCTTTTTCTATTACTGGAAATTATCCCCTTCTTTCTTTTTCAGATTCTTAAATGCTAATGTGTGCAGCCATATTAGAAAAAAAAAAAATCAAAACCAATATTTTAAAAATTCAGACACTGAAAGTTGTCCCTTTCTGCTTTATTTCTTGCTCATTCTTTTATTTGAAGTGTTTTGGGAGACCAGTTAGGTCTGAGAGTAGTTATGAAATACAATTGTAAAATGATATCTTCATTTTTATGGGCATTGAAAGGGATGCATAAATGATAGAGAGTGTCATGCAGTCACAGCAATCATATATCTCTGCTGTTGAAAGCTCAAGTAAGAGGAAAAAAATAAACTTTATTTATTTATTTATTTTGCATTCTGTTTTTTTGGTTAAGTCAGTAAGTTCGTACATATACATACATATTTCTATGTATTCCTAGTGGCCATAAGGAAACTCTGAATCACCTGCTCCGTCTTCCTGTCACATGCACTGTATTTATTTTGCATGCTTATTATCATTTCATCCCCTTTTTTACTGTGCTTTCTGTGTATGTCACCCTGGTTCCTGCCACTCGTGTATTTTGCAACAGAAATATTTAAGGAAGAAAAGAGTGAACTTATATTTTCTTCATCAGAGATTTCCTCTTGATTTTAAGGAATGGTCTGGATACCTTGGCAATGCCACCCTTCCCTCACTTGTTTTTTTCATTCAGTGAGATTTCAGATTTTGAAAAAAAAATAATAATAATAATGCAAAGACTCCAAATATTCTTTTGTGAGTTACCATATGACAAAATATTTGAAAATCTCTAAAGGAAATTCTTGAAAATTTTCCCATCTTTTCTGAGAATCACTTAAGCATTTCCTGCATTACACTGCAAGAACTTTTATGAAATCTGGCAGATTAGTGTGCAAAATAAAGAACAATTTGCTTGTTGTTCAAATGGATTAGACTTTCAGACGTGTTAGGACTTATTTAAACTTGTCCCTTACAAAGCTGCTATGTGAAGATGGTGGCAATGGCAATGCAGACGTGGCAGTTGTTCCAGAGAGGATAATATTTAGTTCCACCAGATTTCTTTGTTACCATAAAACTGTTGTGCGGAGTGTCATCATTTCCTCCTCACAGTCAGCTGCAAGAAATGAAAGCGTAAGACAATGGCTACAGGGCAACAGATATTGGAAAGTATATTATACATTTCTGTGTCGTGCAATTAGAACTGTTACTGGGAAGTCACCTGAAGGATATGGAATTTTTTAGCCAGTTGTCATTAAGTGTGCTTGTTTCAGTCCCTTCAGAGTACAACTGCATGAAATCTGTAAAAATTGCATAGGGGTTTAAATTGGAGCAGTGTATCATTTAAATTGTTTGTTTCCTTTTTTAAGTGTCTAGAGTTTCCCTAGCAACACAGAACTTAAAGTGCTTAGGTAGAACCTTGCCAATTTTCTTTCTTTCTCTCTTTCTTTCTCTTTCTTTCTTTCTTTCTTTCTTTCTTTCTTTCTTTGTCTCTCTCTCTCTCTTTCTCTCTCTTTCTCTCCCTCTTTCTCTCTTTCTCTCTTTCTTTCTCTCTTTCTCTTTCTTTCTTTTTCTCTCTCTCTTTTTCTCTCTCTCTTTCTCTCTTTGTTTCTCTCTTTTTCTTTCTTTCTCTTTCTTTCTTTTTCTCTCTTTCTTTTTCTCTTTCTCTTCTTTCTTTCTTTCTCTTTCTTTCTGTCTTTCTCTTTCTCTCTGTTTCTCATTCTCTCTTTCTCTCTCTCTCTCTTTCTCTCTCTCTCTTTCTTTCCATTCTTTTTTTCTCTGTCTCTCTCTCTCTCTCTTTTTTTTTTTTTTCATTACTTTTTTCTCCTGTCCAGTTTAGTGAAGTAAACTGGAGTTTACTGAAGCAAAAATGTCTTGGATTTGATAATTAAATAGGAAGCCTGTCCAAGGGATAAGGAATGCTAATAGATTTAATGTGATGAACTAGAACTGACAAATCCTCGTTACCGTAGGTATGAACCAAATGTCAGTTCACAACCACAGCAAATGTTCTGCTTTTGCTCTAGCAGCACGTTAGGAAGACCAAGAAAGTAGTCTTTCTAAGAAAGTCAAGAGGATGCTGATTACCTTCTTGAAGATGTAATATTCACAGCATGTGGCTGATACAAATACAAGTTCCACACATAATCTCAGATTGGATTATAAAGGGTATTTTAAGGTTATTTAGTTATTAGCTAAAAGTGGATAGACATAAAAGGACAATACAGCAAGTAGTGCAGAATGCATTTACTTGGAGCCCTTTTCTGCTGAACTTTGTTTCTCGGTTTAAGGTGGCGTGAGCGGCTTGCATATCTTTAAGTACACGTTTCCTTTGCAGATTTTTTTCATGCTGGATAACCACTTTGGAACAACTATTTCCTTTCCATTTTTGTGACAGAGGGGAGAAAATTAGCAAGAAAGGTTTAGCTTTCTCCTTATAAATGAGTCCTACTTCATTTCAGCAAATTTAAAAGCTCTGACAAAGTCACACGTCAAAGTGAAAGATTTGAAATCTAGCATGTGCGAGTTGCAGATATAGTACTCTTTCCCTGTTGAAAACTTGCCCACATTTACCCAACTGAAGTGTGGAATATTGAAATTTATAGATGCACGGAACAGATATAGGTAGACCTGCACAATGCAGCGTAATGCACCATAAACAGTGCAAAATGAGCTGTAAGGATACTAAAACCAATCTTATTGTAATGGTGTGAAGTTCTTACCTTTCACTCAAAGAAATATGAATTTAGCCTTGCAAAAAATCCTGAAATATCCTCTATCAGAGTCAATAGAACTGCAAAATCACTATAATTTAGAAAAAATGTGCCCAGTCCTGTATATATTGCAGAAAACTTTGTAAAGGAGTCACCTCTTAGAACACTGTCCTTTTTAACAGTGTGGGCTCTACAGCTTTGCTATACAGGCCATACAAAGCCTGTGGCAATGCAATTACTGAACAAATATTTGATATTACGTATTTAAAGGTCAGTCTTCTGCAGCTTCATATAATACCCTAAAAAATTTAGGAAAGTTACATATTGCAGAATAAATAGTCTGTTATATTTCAGTGAAACCAACAAATACCTATATCTGTCTACACAAATAAAACCATGGCTATGGTTATTGAAGGAATATATTAACATAAAAATTAAAGATTTCGTTTGCTGTAAACTGAGTATCATTTAGAAGGACTAAGTGTACAAGAGCAACATTAGGGACTACAGGTTTCTCTGGAACAGCTGGCACATTTTCTCTCCCTTCACTTGCAAGACATCTCGAGGATGCTGCTTTCCTCCTGGCTGCCTGCACTCCATATTGCTCATTGCATTCCATTTGTTTGTTTGTTTGTTTGTTTGTTTTTAACCTGCCAGTTAAAGGAAAATGTAAAACAGCTGTCACTAGCAAAATGTACCCTTTGCAACAGCTCTACCAAACTTAGAAAAATGTTTATGATGGGGGAGGTTTTAAAAGTAGAAAGGGGCTTTGTAATGAGTCAGATGGAGTTATGTGGTTAATTCCCACTCCTAGTCCTGATGACCTCTCTCTACTCAACAAAACCTGTGTATGGGTATATATGTGTATATATATATATATATATATATATATAATATTTATATCTTGGAGCTTATAAAAATAAATTTACACCCTAAAAAAACTGTACCTGCCATCTTATTTAAACAAAATTTCTATTGAATTCATCATTCAAGCAAAGACTTCAGGACCATGTTTTTAACACCATTTTGTATCTTTTGAATACGTGTGGGCAGAATAGTTGGTTTCATTCTTGCCAGTCTCACTGCCCATTTTTCTAGGTGGTTCCACAATCCAGGTGGTGGGGATTTAACAACAAATGTTGTGCCCTTGCCTTACCCTGAACTCCTGAAAGTACATGGCATGAAGTGCAATGCAGTTGTAGGGGCCAGCAGAAGAGCTGTTTCTGAGACAGAACATAGTGGTTGTAACAAGCAGGCTCCTAAATCAAATGAGATCACAGACAATGAGTAAAAGCAAACTAATACTGCTCAGGGCAGGACTAAAACAGAGTTCATCATGAGATTTATTTGAATCCCTCACTGCTGTCAAGATTCAAGATTTAAGACACAAGGACATTTATGTATTTATATACATGGCCTATTGTTACCATAAAGACCCATGTATGGAAGAAGTACTGGCATACAGATATTACATAGGAACATGTAGTATTTAAGTGATAAATCTCAATCTTATTTCCTGACAAATATAATCTATTTTAGGTCTGCTTTAACTGGTCATCTAGTCCATCTCTATAGTCACACACTGCAGGCAAGGCCTTTGAAGAGAAACAGCCCTCTTGTACTTGATACCTGCCTTTGCATAGGATGTAACACCCTTTGTAAATCCTTGGTTCTCTCTCTCTCTCTCTCTCTCTTTTTTTTTTTTTTTTTCACCTGTAGAAAGAGCCTGGGCAATCCTCTTCAATAAGAACAAGAAGACAAGAAGCCTTTCTGAAAGTAAAGTTACTTGCAATGAAACTCACTGTTGTAAGGCCAACATCCTTAAGCTTCCTTTTCAAAGCAGGTAACTTGAGGCACCAAGAGGTTATAGAGTTCCTTATAGTCATGCAGAGACATGACAGCAGAGAAGGAGGAATAAGGACAGACTTTACCAATCTGTATTTACTAAGTTATTTTCTGCCAGATTAGCATTCTGAAAGACTAAATTTACTGTGAACCTTTCCTTGAAAAATAGGCCCTTGGGTCAAGTAACATTTTTTTTCCATCCACAGCCAGATCTTTCCCTAATAAGCCTCTGTACAGCAGATGACTGATGAGCAGCAACCCATGCAAATGATACCACCCTGATAATTTTCCACTCTTTCTCTGTTGTCTAACAGTGAAAACGTCACCAGTTTTCTTGCAAAGTCACGATTTTGTCTCAAGCGTCTTCTAAAAGTGTGCATTCTTTTCTCTGATGCAACATCTCTTTGAGGAGACCTTCCCATTACTCCTTTCCCATATTTGAGAGTGGTAATATGCCTTCAACACAGATCCTAAAAAGAAGTAATGCATAGTTTGGTATACATGTAGAGAAATAGCAGAAGGGGTATTTGTACAACAGATCAGTGTATTAAGATGGTAAAATGAGAAAGGAAAACAATTTGAACAGGAATATACAAAAACAATTGTTTTGCTCTTAACCAAACTTCCCCATGATTAGGATGTACTCTAAACTTTCAGCACTTAAAAAAACATTTTGGACTCTTTGGAGACATTGGTTATCTTTTGCCTCCTCTTGTTTTAGTCTAATTCTGATCATGCTTGATATTTGAACGGGAAAAGTGATTTTCTGAGAATTTTGTTCAGATGCTGGTATTCTAAAATTACGTGCTGCATTGTATATATGGTTCAGACTGTAACAAAAATCTAACAGTGATGAAATAAATTTATAGCATAAGAAGGAAAAAAAAAAACAACCTCACTGAGGTTGCCTGTCTGACATTTATAAAGTACGGCAGAAAACCCATCAATGGCTAGTGTTAGATATTATGAAACTGATAATCCATGAAAAATAAACATGATCTCAACATATATGAAACTGAGATGAAGTAATATACATATATGGTCCAGGCACATTCTGATTGTGCAATGTGGTCAGCTGCAATGAAATGCATAATATCAACATGTACTGTTTTATATTACAGGTATCTCCATGACCCTACATCTGCCAGAAAGCTTGGGAATGTTTCTTCCTCTGTGGTCTGGAATTGTTTGTGAAGGTATTCTGGGAATTCCTAGGTAACTAGGTCTGTTCCCTGTGTTTATTTGCAATTTGATCATATGAAAGCCATCTCATGTGAAAGATATGAGAAAGCTAGCTAGATACGTTGCTTTAGCACGTAACACTACACAACCAAGTGGTGAAATACAGAGAGGGAGGGAGATTCCATTCCATCCTGCTTATCTCACAGAGGTTGCAGCAGTAACATTACAGTTACTGTGATTGTAATGAAAGTGGAATAAAGAGTCCCCTAATTTTTCCACCCTTTCCATTATCCTGGGTTAGGAAGAATTAGGGTGGTTATGCTTATCTTTCTTTTGAATGAGTCTGCACTGTGTGTCTCTTTTGTGATGCTTCATATAAATTAGAAATTATCTTATTCCCAGGTGGTATAGTGTCAATTTTTTCCCTTGTTGAACAATGTATTTTGATAGTTACAGACCTTGGGCAGCAGAACAAGCTAGGCTGCAGGTGTTCTTCAGTGACTAAATATTAGCAGAGAAGTCAAATGTTGGTTGGCCTGTATACTTCCGCTTTAGAAAATGGGAAATCATCCAACGCGTCACATTTTCCTTAGAGGAAACTAGTCATAGGAACAGGATGGCTGTGTCAATAAAAAAAAAAAAAATAAAAAAAAGTACAACTAAGCATTTTGTGGTTGTTTTTATTCTCTAAATATTGTGCAAAGGATAAAACATATACATGTGTGTGTTTGTTATGTATATATATGTCTTAAAGAGTTGGTGCTGTCTAGCAAAACACCAAACAAAACAATAAAAAAAAAAAAGGACCTAAAACCCAGCCCAAATTTGCTGACAATTTTAATAAAGCCCAATATAAAAATCAGAAAGTTTGCTGTACAACTGTAAAACTGAGAACTGATATGTAACTACTCAGGTTCAAATTTCTATTGGTAAGGTGCTTCAGTGTTTTGTGTTATTTTCTAATATGGACTTGTGTATGAAAATCACATTAACTGTGCAGAAGTGGAGTAGCTGCATAGCTCCTCATTTTCTAGTTGACTGGCTATCTGGAAAGGTCAGTTGCTTTGGGAAAGCTCTTATCTTGCAGTGTGATTTGCCAAATTTACATAGGTATTGATTATTTATTAGAGCAGCTTAGGAAGAAAGATCAAGATGGTTACTTACTATGTAAAAAAATGGGCCAGATTTGTTTACTCATATTTTTACTTAAGACTGTCAGCTCAGTTTTGAAAAGCTTCCTCCTGATTTTGTCTGCAATTTTTGGAGTGAAAATGTGCTGAGGTAGACATGATGTCATTTACACATTTAATTACCTTGCTGCCTTGGCGCAACAGATTGCAGCTATATAAAAGACATCATTTTCACCCACAAACATCTGATACTCACACTTTCTTTCCTTCTTACCTGTAAAATGATAAGCTGGTTTTCAGACACCTCTTTAAAGTATCTCCTTTCTGCACAGAGTTTAGAGCTATTTTCTTGAGCCCTATATTCCTGTTCCTGTAGCTCCCTGCCAAAAGTTTGGGAAGTTCTTTATCATAGTAATTGTGTTGTGAGTGCTATACATGCTGTGAATTAACACACACAGGTGTGAAAGAGACAATATAGGAAGTGCTACCTCATGAGGTAAATGTATGCAACCTGGCATCATAAGATGCTTTGTCTAGGGCAACAAAGACACTATTATCAAATGAGAAACTAGGGACAATTTAGTTTTAAAAATTCCACAGCAGTGTCTGATAGCAGTTAGTATGTGTTAGCTCAAGATATTTGTTCCGTAAATGTTTGGAAACTACACTCACTTTCAGTGATCATTGCAGAGCTGTCAGTACATGGTCAAAATATAAATTGAGAGCATTTCAAAAATGCTTATTCTGCTGCTGCTGTGATCAGTCTGTTTTCACAGTTTAGCTAGATGGCTGCATCATTTCTGCAGCATCCATAGCCTGTAACTTTCAAAACACACTTGCATGAACATTGCCATTTATAGACTCTGAATAACTGGCACATAATGTCCTAGCATCACAAACATCTTTTATTTCCCCACAGCAATGCTAAAGAAAATGCAACACTGTTCCCTAGCTAAACAGAAACAGGGAAATGGGGCATGTAAACCAGTATTTAATCTCTGGCCATATTACCAGGTGTCCTTCAGCTTCCATAGGTGGAAGGAAAAAGAGCCCTTTTGTTTTACGGTGTTGTTATTGTAAGATTGCAAAAGATAAATATGTCTACTTACAACAGTTTGTAAAATTGCTTTGTCTGATGCAGACTCATAGCATTATAGCTGTCTTATATGGCCAGAAACATACTGTTGTTTTGGTTTTTTGTTTGTTTTTTTTGTTTGTTTGTTTGTTTTTCCTTAGAAACACTGCTGTCAGGGCATTATGTGTGCAGTCACCTCTGACTGTAAATAGCAATAGTACCATAGGACCCGTTTCCCTTTCTTAGCTCATGTGAATTTTCTACAAGAAAAAAATGACAGAAGACCCCAACATCACTCCTTGCCTCTGCTAACAAACAGCATGGTGAATTCACTGACCTTGCTTCTATTCTTTTGTCTAGGATAATGTCAGTTAGTCCAGTTCTCAAACCCTCATGACAGTTTTTCTTCCGTGGCTCTGTACAAGGTGTCTCATCTTCACTTTCACCAAGGGTGACCTATCTTACACCACCTCAGGGGTGCTCTGGACTGTCTACAGGGCTACACACCACAGTGGTGTCTACACCACTGAGCAGCTGTGTAATTTTACAACAATCAGTAAATTTCCAGTGGCTGCATTGCCTAGGATATTATTCTTGTCAAAGATGTGATTGCCAACTGGTGGATTGAGAAATCCTGATGGGATGAGATCCAGATGATCATAGCAATGACATAGGGATAGATTTAAACATATATGTAACATATATATATATATTTATATTTCTATAAGGGCAATGCACAGATTGGCAATTAATATTCTTAGATTCATTGAAATCTAGTGGGAGTTTTGCAAATCATATTATTAGTCCCAAGAGTCTACCTAAGCTGTAAAGAGAAAAAATCAGACACTGATTAAAAATGATAGAACAATCAGAGTTCATGCCCTACATGTTGAAAAGCTGTATGTTACTTTATATTTTGAACTAAATCTATGTATTGGTTGTTCAGACTTTTTATGACACATGTATGTAAGCAAGAGTAAATGCAAAATGTCCATTGCTGAAGCCGTTACCGTAGTTTTGTTTTAAAGGGGAAGCAGTAATTTCCTGTGTTATGCTGTATGCATTTTAAATATTAGTTTCAAACATGTAGAATTCCAGCTGCATTAAATGGAAATGACCTTTTGTCATCATTACTTTAAATATTCAGTTCCGTTGCATGACAGAGAAAATCTAGTGCAAATATTTCCCTTTCCATGTTAACATTCAGCAATATTTTGACAATTCATTTTTGATAATTGCAGCTCTTGAAAAAAAAAAATGGAAAATTTTAATCAAAACTATTAATAAGTTGTATATATGTGGTATAATATGTATTATACCACTATTTTGAAACATCACAGTGTTGTAATGACAAACATCCTCTTGCTTTGTACTCTTCAAATACAGGAGAACAGAAAATATACATAATGTGTCAAGAGCAAACCTAATTTTCAGCATTTGTAGATATTGTGTTTCCAATGGAATCAAGCAGGATAACACAGAGAGGTTCCACCAAATAATTTTGTTGCTGGGAATTCAACTTTGAGGCAACAACTTGTTCTGCCTAGAAACAAAGAACCATTTCTGCAAACCCAGAAAATGAAAAAAAAAAAAAAAACCAAAAAAAACCCATATAATATTTTTCAGGAAATATTCCCTGGGGAAGAAAAGATTTTATACATCTTAATTTATGGACTCTACACTTTGAATATCAGATCTTCAGGTGTTTTAGTACAGGAGTCTAATCTTAGCTATGGAAGATGAGTAAAGGAATGGTAACACAAATATGTTGAGACTGCTGCAACTCTTTGGGTGACCTAAATTTTAGAGATCAGTAATGGTAGTACTTACGAACAATTAAGATATCCTATACACCTGTGCCTATGCTCTGCCAGCCACTCTTTCTATTAGTCATCAGCAGAGGTTTGATTGCACTTTTGCTTTCCCAGACCCTGAAAAATGGCTGAACAAGGTCCCCTGTATCTCTTTTCTAAATGACAGGTGTACACCAGGGCACTGAAGGTACGTGTATGTATGCATAATTTTTTTTTCAGATGCAACACCTTGGCTGGGTTGTGCAGTCAGTCATTACTTCCAGCAGGCTGTGTATGCCAGGTCTAGGTATTTGTTTTCTTGGTAAGCAGAGCAACAACGGGTTCTGTGTCAATACATCTGCCCTGCACATTGATGGTTTAAGCAACTTTCTTGTTTTGTATTCTTTATGATATTGCCTGCAATTTCTTAGCAGTTGTGGTGGAGTATAGCTGCCCAGCAAAGTAAAACCACCACACTGCGTTTCTGGAATCTACAAAATTCGGGTAAGGTAGGTGATGAAGCATTTCATGGAAAGCTGACAAAGTCCATAGAGAGGCCATCAGCTTGTTCCTCTAGCATCTTTCTACTCAGCAGCTGCTGCTCTTGTAGTGTGCAAGAGGTCTAAAAGACGTTCAGAAATTGCTGTGACTGGCAGCTTATGTTCACCTTGCTACCTGACATTTGCTTTAGTACCAGCCAATACTTGCCCAAGCATGCTTGTGGCAATCCCACTGGGCTGTGGAAATAGGATGTTTACAGAATGGTTACTTCCACAAACTTACCCCGTGGAACGCAGAACATTGTTTGGCATGTGCATGTGCTGAATCTGCCTGAACAGATCCATATATGAACATGCTCTGAACCGAGTCTCTTCAAGCAGAATAAATGCTTGAAATCTTCAGAAAATTGATTTCTTGATTTCAGGCTTGAGTTCCCTTAAAAGCAATACAGATATAATAATGACTTATCTTGGTTAATTGTTTTGAAGTGCTTGAATGCTGGGGATGACTTAAAATGTTCTCATAATGAGAAAGAATCCCACTGTGGCAGTTATTAGAAAGGATAAGAAGGTTCTTCCCTCATAGACCTTACAATTTCAATATGCACATAGCTAGATAACTACCAACTAATTACACACCCTACAATTAAAAAAAAAAAAATCAGGATGAGAAGCTCTATCAAAATGCAAAATATGATTATTGCTTTGGGGTCATGTAATTTACAACATTAAAAGCAAAGCATATTGGTTTTCTATGAGTCAAAAATTAATTTGTGTTTCTAATGAATCATTGCCCTCATGATGACGAAAGACATGAGTATTGTATTCTATTTACAAGCTTTATTCTGTTTATTCTGTTTCCTTGGCATCAAGAGTAAGAATATTTTTACAGATGAAGCAACACAAAATTATTTAGACAGAACATAAGTTTCTTTAAATAATTATCATTTGTGTTAGTACACGCTTTGAGACTCTTCTAGATAATGATTTGTATCATAAAAACTAAGTGATTGATTTATTAAATTCTAGATGTTTACCATATCTCTGTCACTCAAGTATTCACCTGCTTGTAGCTATATATGCACGTATTCTTATACAGATAATTCTTGGAGATCTGAGGAATTTAAATATAAATTAGGAATTCAATTCTGTCCTTAAGAATTTATACATCTTTTAATCTTATAAGCCTGTCTTTGCATTTTTTAATTAATATGTTTTGTTCTAGGGAAAAAGGCCAGCTTGGTATGAGTAGTAGTATTATTATGCTGGCAGACAAAAGCAGACGTGAAAGTGCTGCATTCTTTAATTTGATAAAATGTGTCTTTAGCTTTATTTTGGAAAAGCTACCACATAAAGTACATGTTTTCTTAATGTTATCAATGGAAAGACTCCAGAAATGATAACGGTAAATCTTGGTAATATTTATTTTATGGAAGCATAGCTAGACCTATATAAATTTCCATTTTGTGAAAAAATTTGAAGTTCTGAAACTTGTTTTCAGTGCTACTAAGATGGTGTGTTATCTTCTTGTTTTAGCTTTTACCTGTAATTCTGTACATATTTCCATGATGTCTTTCATTTCAAAAAAAAAAAAAAAAAACCTTCCTCATTAAAAAAAAAAAAAAAAGTCCTGTCCAAGGATATCTGTCCAATGCTATGGAGAAGTTACACGTATAGCTTTTCAATGGCTTGAGGCACTTTTGCAAAAGAACTTGACCTTGAGTGAAGGTCGAGCCTGGAAAAAATTCTTGTTTTGTGAAAAACACTGAAGCTTCACCCTTTTCATCACAATTCCATCATCCAGATTCAGGAACCTACCATGTATGAATCAGTTCCTGGCAGAAGTTATAACAGCCTTGAGGCAACGTTTATTTGAATTGGCTAAAATTGTTTTCTAGACAAAGTTCCCAGATTGCTCACCTCTTTGCAGTCAGGAAGAGGTGTTACCCCAAAACACACCTTCCTGCCTTAGAATGCCCGCTGTCTTCCTTGATATATGCTTCTGTACAGTGAAGTCTGTATCGGGTGCATGGGTATACATCAGAACACGTAGATGGATAAAGAAGATCACCCTTTGTTCTTTGGAAGTGAGATGGTTTGCCAGAGGCATGTCTGTATTGAACTGATGAGGCATTTCCCTCTTCAATCTTTCTTGTGAGGCCCCACTTGGAGTGCTGCATCCAGGTCTGGGGACCCCAGCACAAGAAGGATGTGGACCTGGTAGAGTGAGTCCAGAGGAGGGCAACAAAGATGATCAGATAGCTGGAGCACTTCTCCTACAAAGAAAGGCTGAGAGAGCTGGAGATGTTCAGCCTGGAGAAGAGAAGGCTCCAGGGAGACCTCGTTGAGGCCTTTCAGTATTTAAAGGGCTCTTATAAAAAGGATGGAGTGGGACTCTTTACTTGTGTAGATAATGATAGGACAAGGGGAGTGGTCTTAAACTAAAAGAGGATAGGTTTAGATGAGACATTAGGAAGATATTTTTTATTGTGAGGGTGGTGAGGCATTGGCACAGGCTGCCCAGAGAAGCTGTGGATGCCCTATCCCTGGAAGTGTTCAAGGCCAGGCTGGATGGGGCTTTGGCCAACCTGATCTAGTGGGTGGTATCCCTGCCTGTGGCAGCAGGGTTGGAATTAGATAATCTTTAAGGTCCCTTCCAACCCAAGCCATTCTATAATTTAGGGAAGTCAAACTGATCAAGTATCACTAAAAATAAAAAAATAAAAAAAATTCTATGAATTTTTAGGAAATTTGTTTTTATGAAGTTGTAGGAGCCTACCCTGAAAAATATACCAAAAAGAGAGAAGTGAAACTAGACCTTAAAATTTTACTTTTGGTCTTGTACCACGAAGTACTGTGTATGCATATTTCTGTTTCTCATAGAAGCTAGCTATTGTTCACTAGATTTACCTCCATTATTAACAGAAATATTTGAATGGTGACATTTTGATCCAGTTACTGTAGACAGGTGGACAACCTAAATTAACTATTAGTGAATTATTATTATTATTATTATTACTGCTTTTAAACAAGTTAGTTTAGTTACATTTGTTTGGTTTCAATTAGAGATGTATAACTCATTTTGAAAATATGTTTTAACATTTCATTTGAAATTATTAACCAAATTTGATCTGAAATGTTTTAAAGTTTCAGTACCACCCCAAATATGTGTTTCACTGAACTTGCTACCCAAAAGAAAAACAAGCTAAATCCAAAAACATCAAGCTTTGCTTATAGAGAATTGCTGTATGTTAGCATATTGTGTTGTGGTTTGGGATTTGCAGAGTCCTAGCTGCATTTATGGCTACTGCACCAGGTGTAGCTTTGGGATGGGATACAATGAGGTTTTCTTTCTTTGTTTGTTCTAATAGCATTTACAGTAAAAATAGCAGTACTAAAATAAAGTTGTCCCTATACATCACTGGCATGTGCTCATAAAAATCTATCAGTTTCTGTGCAGTAGGTACATAGTTCAAAAGCAACTAAAGTGTTGGGTACAATAAAATAATGTTTCTAAGAGCATTGCTATATGACATAGCCTTTATCAAGCTCTTGTCATGCTGAGGACTGAGACTTATCATCATTATCATTATGTCATTTCTTATCCACACTGATGATAGAAACTTGTACACAGAGGAGAATGAGAGTGACTAAGGCCTTAAATTGGTCCTTCTGAAGAGAGGAACAAGGGTTTGTCACCACTGTAACATTTAGCCTCCAATATGAAAGGAATAGCAGCTAAGGGACATTAATCTCAGCCCTGCCACGTTTGATTTTATTCATGCAGAAAGCAGAGCAGACTCATCAGACCAAATGCTCAGTAGTGATGCAGCTGCTTTCTGCCAGTGGGACAGCTGAGTATCACAGAGCTGTCACAGGGACGCATACCACAGATCTTCCTTTGTCAGAGAGGAAAACGACTGTAATAGGAACTGGCAGATCTGTGCCAGAACTCCACTTCAGCCTCACACAACCATACGAGGCTGGTGTAAAAATAAGAAGTGCTCGCCACAACACAGAGGCAGTGTTTGTGCACAGGGCAGAAGAAAGCACTAAGTGTGTTTGTTCTCTGCTTTGTAATCCTTAAGCATCTTCAGGATCTGCAGTTGGACATGCTTGAAACAAGAAATAGAATGACTTATACTTTTGGTTAGGAAGGTTTTTCTGGATGCTTTTTTCCTTTGTGGATAAATCAAAGAAGGTTTTATCATACCCCAATTTACAAAGAAAATTTTAGCAAAGCCAGGAAGACAAACGGTCTGATTCTTCCTGGAAGAAAAAAAAAATTAAAAATAAAAATTAAAAAAAGAAATAAAAAAGAAATTCTTCAACTTGCCATTTTCCTATCTCTGTGTTGTGATGCTCATAGTTGTGCTCAGATCATGTCAGGGCATGTCAGGACAGTCCTTTTTTTCAGGGTTATGTTTTATAAGCTCAAAGTCAGAACCACCAACCTATTCCCATGTTATTCCCGTGCTACTCCCATGCTGTTATGTGGCTTTGTTGAGCTTTAATTGATATAGAACATCTTCCAGAGGATCTTATCTGGACAAGCTGTTCTTCAGTCTAAGGATATTACAGTGCTGCATGCTACTGTGATAGACTTTATTGCAGATGTTTATTCATTGTGGGACTGTAGTAATACTAGAGAGGGGTGTTCTGTTGAAATGGTTGTCACAGATCACAGGAGCATATTTTAACTGCAAAACCATATAAGCATCATCCTGCTTTCACACTGTGAAATATTTATGATTTGCAAAAGTATTAAAGTCACACTAAAGGATTAAGTTATTCTGAGTTAGAGCTGACTACCTATTGCAGGATTCTAAATTATCAATAGTATAGAGATAATTTATAATGAGATGGTTATAATGCTGCTAATTAAGAACTGGTTTTCAGCTGTAAATAGCCATTTACAATTTTCTGAAAACAGTTGCATATGCTGCATTGATTTCTCATCATTATTGAAAATGTAGTTTTATTTTTCCACATAAAAATTTGCTTTTGTAATTGATTTAGAATTCATCCAAACAGTAGTCCTCACTCTCAGTTATTTTCAAAGGCAACTTTTCCAAATTTGTTACATAATTTTCACCAAAGCTGTTGAACAGAGCTGCTGAAATTTGTGCTGCCTTTGTCCCAAAAACTGTGGCTGCACAGCTGAGATTTGTTCTGTGTGTAGACTTTCTTGTTTGCACTTAGAAGTGTTAGTTTAAGCTCAAAGGTGCTGTTTAAACCCCATTTCACAGAAGATATGAGACAGTTTAGAAACTTTTCTTCAAATAATAACATTATGACTTTTCCGACTGTACTTTGTGTTGGAAGATGACATCTGCATATACACTACATCATGCAGTGTGATTGCAAATGATTTGCTTTACCACTCGCAATCTGAATTCCATTGGAATTGTGTAAGGCTCTTGGCAGCGTTAATACCTTATCGTCTGTAAGCAGACCAACAGCATAGCAATTAGGAAAAAAGAATGCGGAAGTTCCTTTAAGATAAACTCTATGTCTTATCAAGCCTTTAAGGCTTTACTCATCATTCTGCTTTCCAGACCTTCCCTTAGCTCTCAAGTGTCTGAGTTCAGCTTTGAAAAGTCATTCATTAGCTCGATCGATATCTAAGAGCTGGACTTGGCAGGACAAAGTAGGCATCGACTACAGGAAGTTTTGGGTTACATGTAGCAGCCGTCTAGATGGGACAGCTAAAGTAGTTACCAACGAGCCTGGCCACTACCAATACCTAGAGGCTAATGTCCTCCTACTAGAGATGAACAATTAAGTGTGCAAACAAGAACTGTAAAACACCTGTCATAGTTACTGAAACTACTGGAAATTTTAGTTCACATTAAACACCACAGTTAGGGTGTTTATGTAAGCACAGAGAACTGTAGCATTGCACATAGAAGTATGCCCCGCTCACTGCCTCTTTCAGGAATGAGGCATCATAGGTTCTGAGGGGAGGGTCATAAAAATTCCAGACATCTAAGTTTCTTCTGTTGCTGCATGTCAATCAGTATCTAGTTTTTTACAACACCTTGCTGCCAGGTATTTAATGGAATTTACAAAGTCCAAGTGGGGTTCTTTGGCTTGTTATGAAACATATAGTGCAAGTTAGGACATGTCTACTTGCAGTGCAATGAAATCCAGTGCAACAATTTCCTGATCTCATAAGTGGCATGGCTTTAGTGGCTAAGGTCTAGAAGCAATGCCACTGGATCTGGGTGATGCTGTGACAAAGTTAACTGGTCCCACATGCATGCAGCGATTATGGCATCTCTGTAAACTGTTCTTCAACAGAACTACGTTAACGTAGGTGGTAACAACATGAGTGTATCTGTCTGAAAGTTATTGATATGGCCTTAGGTGCTCAGGAGTGAGGTCTGCAAAAGACATCCCTCCATGAGGGGAGCCATGCTGTTTGCCTGTAGCAGAGAGGCTAAGGAAGAAAAGGAGTCTTATAGACTGACTGCTGGGACTTTGGCATGGGACCAGTTCTGTCTGTTGAGTATTCACAACTGTGAGCATGTTCCTGAAGCATGACCACCAACTCTCTTCGTTCAAGAAAGTTAAGTAATGATAAAGGATACATGTTTCCTTTTTAAACCAGCATGGTCAATAATGGTGGGGTCTAGTTCCTGTTCTACTGCATATTTAGCATAAACCAGGAAATTCTTCAGTGAAAAAGACTCTAGGCCCCAGTCTTTTCTGTTATAAGCTTCCACAGTCATGATCACACTTACTATTTCTCTGCCTCTGCCATAAGTTTTCCATATAAATTTGACAGCTGCTCCAGGAAGAAGCATGAATGTCCTCATGCTAGAGTACCTTGCTGCCTAGCATCTCAAACAGTCTCTTTCAGCAAGTTAGAAAGTAATTGAATTCTAATTGTCATAGGTGAGTGCTCTAGCCATTAAGATACTAGATAGAAGAGAAGCAAAACCGTGATCTGTGTAGAGCTCTGTCTGTTGCACCTGATAAGAAGGCATCTGCTAGGTGGAGCCTGGAAGGAAGACAAGTAGAAAAGCTACCTTGTGAATCCTGTTAAAGCTTAAGCTTGAAATAGTTGCTGAACTGCCCCAAACCATCAAGGCTGAAACATTTCTGAGCAGAAAGAGAGACTTAGGCAGCTAAAGAGCTTTGCAATTAAAAGGTTATGTGATTAAGGATTTTCTGTGTCTCCAGGGATAGGTGGTAGCTGAGATAAGTGCAGCCTTTCCTGAGGTAAGCACTGTGTCCACATAGGTAAAAACTGGGATTAAGGGCAATTGGAGTGGTTGGCTGAGGAGAGTAGAGGACTTCTTAGGCCTGGTAGAAGAAAATTCTGAACTATATGGATCTGGCAAAGAAAACATGGAGGTTAAGGCCAACTCACTCTTAAACAAAGTTAATCACATTTCTGATGAAAATGTTTATAGGTCAGCTGTTGCCTATTTGAAGTTCTAGAGATAAACTAAGGTATTATGAATAACCAGGCAGAAATGACGGTTAGGCATGACATTCTGGTTTATCTTTTAGTTTAATATCAGGCATTTATCTTTCTTTCTTATTTCCCAAAACAATCTAGTTTCTTGACAACAAGAGGTAGCATAAGAAACCTGGTTTTCTATTGTGATAACAATATCCCATTTAAGATTTACGATTATAATTTAGCCATAATTTAGCAAAAGAGATTTAGAGCATGAGTCATATCAGTCTGACAAAACAATGCTGGTTTTATTTAGATATTTCCATCATTTAATTTTTTTCTAGTAAAGTTCTAATTTATGTTTACGAGTGAATTCAAACAAAAAATTATTTCAAATATTCATTCAAAAATTAATTCAAAATTCAAACAAAAAGCTAATCTGAATAAGAGTAAGAATAAGACACTTACAGAAGAACCTGATGGTTTAATCTTGTCCCACTTATTTGGAGTTAACATAGCATCAGGTATCTGTACACTTCCCCAAAAAAGACGTAATGTGCACTTCTAGTCGCTCAGCTGGAACTGGCTTCTGACTCAACAGTGAAAGGTGGTGGTAGAGTCTGCCTTGCATTCTGCAGCTGCATGGGCTAGCACCTTGCTTGCATTCTGCCTGTACATATATGTAAAGTATTTGGTTTGGTTGTTTTTGTTGTTGGTGGTGGATTTTTGTTTTGTTTTGTTTCTGAATTGCACACAGAACTGAAGGAATATAGGATATCTGTGTGCCTTAACTAGCCAGACCAGGTGACTTAATCTCACCTGTAGTCCCAAAAGCAAACTGAAGCTCATTGGAAAGTGAGGCACAGCCCATCTCTCCATGCAGGAAGAAAGCCTATGGACATTGCCAGAAAAAAGAAATTGTTTTTCAAGGTATCTGCTAGGAAGAGAAAACCAAAGTGAAGTTCAGGTCAGGATTCTTCTGCTGTTTCCTTATGTGCCATACTCAGACAACACTCAGTGAGAATAGGTGTCTGACAGCCATGTTCTTTGCAAGAACCCATGGCAGGTGCTTGGAAGTACTTTCTGGGGTGGAAAAAATACACCCAAACTAAACCAAACTCCAAACCATTACCTGCAAGTATCAATATCTATCCAAGTATCAAAACAAAATTATAATTTAAAATGAACCCCCTTTCCCTGAACCTTACATTCTGCATCTTTTCTCATTTATCTTTTATGCAATCCTGTTGACTTCAACAAAGCCCTGACAACCCTGACCTCAAGTCAACGAAGCAAGTTCTGCCTTTGAGCAAAACTATTTTGTTAGTGCCTGCAGTTTATTTCTGAAGTTGTGAGGGTGGATTTAGCTCAGGGATTTCTTAGCCAGACCTATAGCTAGGATGTCTCATGTGTAAAAAAAAATGAATTACACAATATTTTTCCAGAAAATAGTGTTTTCTTTGGTTAGACTAATTCTCAATATTCTGTCTAGCAGAGACAAAATGTTGAAGGTCTTTCTGTTCTTATGTATTTCTGTCAGCAGTTGTTAACAAGTTACAATTTTCTATCAGGCCTCAGTGTACTTTTGCCCTCCCCACAGTATCCTCTCAAATTTTACAGAGCAGAACTCATACAGAAGACATCCCCAGATATAGTTTGTACATTTTGTGCATTTCTTTTACCCCTCACAGCATGCAATGTCAGTCCCATTTTGCAACTGTAATCTTTTTCATCATCCTTCCTGCTCTTTGCAATTATTTACTCAAGTAATGACTATTTCTTTCATATAACCTTATTGTCATGCTTCGTTTAACTTTTTCTGCAGTTAAAATTGTGTTTATTACACTACTCGTGTTGTTCTGTGATATGAGAGTAGTCCAGCTCTGTCTGTCTCAGCTTGGAGCCGTTGTAAATGTCAGCTGAATGACTATATATTGGACGGAAAAGGCCTTTTCCTGTTGCATAAAAGATTAAATCTTAATGAGCCATTTCATTATCCTAATTCTTTACAATTTTAATATTCAAATTAATGCTTTTAATTTTGAACAGACTATATCCTTCTTATATGTACCTGATAGAAAATTATATTTCAAAAGACGTACTTAAAAGTCCTATTTATAGAATGCTTGCGCTAAGAAAATAATGCTGAATAAGCTTACACTCCAGTTATTCCGTATTTTTAAATATAGTCCTAACTTTAAGTATGAAAGCAGTCTCAATCCTGTTTTGACATTGCTTTTTTTCACCGTGCTTTTGCTAAGTCTGTGATTTTGAAAGCACTGGTTATCTTTAAAATTGAGGGAGAGAGAAAAAATAAAAAAAAAAAAAACAGTCGGAAAGAATATCTTTAAATTAAAATTTTGAATGTTTATTATATAAATTCTATAAATTCTGGAGACATGCACGGACATGCACTTGAAACAACAAAAAATCCTCTTCTACTCTACTATAATTTTCTAATCACCACTGCCCCCTTTGTGCTTTCTGTGGGTAAGCCACAAAAGCTTTCTCTATTAAATACTGCCTAATTGTGCCCAGTTATATTTTAGTTCACAGTAGAGAGATCCAGGCTGAGAAGACATTGAAATAAAAACTGTCTTTTCGTAACATTTGAGGTCATCCAGAAACAGAATAGCTGCTCTTCATTTTGCTGCATACTTTCTGTAAAGCATTAGTGCTATGAAAATTCACCGAGGTGTACTGAAGCACAGGCAACAATGACCCAGCGGAAATATCATCTGAAAAACACGGCAGCGTGAGGCACTGTACTTTGAAAGAAAAATTGCTTTGCTTCTTCTTGTTTTTTAAAAATGAGCAGAACCAAGCAAAGGAGAGTTTTGCTGAGAAGACTGTTCTTTTCAGTTCTGTAAGAAAGCCTGAGGCACACTGATGATGGAAACCTGCTGTCATGCTTCTGTGTTAGACTGTAAAAATGAATATTATTCTGCTAGCAAAACTTGGTTAAAGCATACAGTACAATGGAAGATGATGTATGTATGCTCATTTCCGGAAATGTCTGTGTATATTTAGTTGTGTGAAATTACTCACAGAAGTAAGAACTGATACCTAAACAGTTGTAGGTCTGGAAAATTTTAGACATGGATCAGGAATCAGCTACCCATTCTTTCCTGGAGGTGTTAAAGAGATGGAAGTATACATTTTTATAAGATATCCATCTGATCTCTCTGAACTTTTTGTGGTAGCTTTTTTCAGGTTTCTGTGTTATATTTACTAATCAAATTCTGCTATTTTGAGAATCATCTATAAAGCAAAGTTGTTGAAACTTTTTTCCTTCCTCTTTCCTTTCCACCCTAATACTTTCTCATGAAGGTATTTCCTCAGAGTGGCAGGAAACAGCCACCATGCTTGACAAGTCTGGAAGAAAACTCACAGCTTAAGCTACATTGCTGACACAATCATTCAGCTCCTGTGATCTTTTAGCCAATATTAAAGACACAGTTAAAGCTTCCGAGATTATTGTGCAAGTGAAGAAAATTAATCACGTCTGGTAAATGTTTGTGTTTGTAACGTTTACTTTATGAATCCCAGAAGCTGATTTTGCAGCCACTTGAGGATCTGGACAGTTTCACAAGGAAACTGTGTTTGTTTCTCAGCTCATTCTGGCATTCCAATAGCACCTTGCTTGTAAATCCATTCCTCCAGTCTGCAGGGAACTTGTTCATCTCCTACCTATTACCTCTTGGGGTTATCTGCCAGCTCAGAGCACGGGCAGAACCACCTTGCAACTGCCTGTGCTTAGCTGTGCAGACAGCCCTGCAGGCAGGCAGACATTGTTAGTAGTGTGCAAGGCACAGTGGCCTACGGACAGACAGCGCTCCCTCTTCAGAGGTAGCTGAACATTTCCTGTGAATTGCTTTCTTTGCTGTTCCCTCTCTTTCCTGCACTTCTAAGGTCTTTCAAGTGTGCTGTACCTTCAGTTTACCTACTGGAGTTCAGGCAGTGGTGGGTCTGAGAATGGAATATTTGACCAGAATGGGCACTTGACTTGTGGCAAGTGGCAGGTCTCAGGAAACACTCCTTTTTCCTAGCACTGTCTCTGTTTTCTTTGTCTCCTTTTTCACTGTCTCAGTCTTTATCTCTCCTTTATTCATAATGTATGACGAGGCAGCAAAGAGCTCCAGATTGACTTGATTTGGTGTGATGTGAGGTTCCATATGAAACAGTTCTCTTATGGAAGCCTGTGGAAGTGAGCCTGACTGCTTACGGTTCATGAACATTTGCCCTTGGTCTCTAATAGTTAACTTTGCATCATCAGCCTCATAATTTTTAATGCTTTTTCAATTGCAAGACTATATCAAGAACAACTTGGCTTTTGTTTTTGCACAAGGGAGTTGAAAATCCATGCTATAATATGGGATTCACACTAAGAGCTTCCATCTGTAAAGAGATGGGAATGGAATTTGACAAAAATCCCAACATTATCATATAGTTTTGCTTTTGTTTTGGTTTTTGGTTTTGTTTTGTTTTCAGCTCCTCATGAGGCTGAATGCAGTTCCAGCTGCTTCTGGTATATTTCCTACAGTATCTCCAACCTATAGCCAACCAGGGAACACTCTCCCCAGGCCTAAAATAGCTTTACAATATAATTGTACAGTTGTATTTTCTGTCTCAGCCACTGTGGGAGATGTAACTTACCCTTCAGAGAGGACCTCTGAGCATTAAAGGCTAACGAGAACAGCTGATACACATTCATGCTTCAGTCTGCAGTGTAATGATTTCAGCAGTTGTACATTTTAAAAGCACTGTGACACAGAGGTCAGAGGCTGATAACCAGGGCAGAATGGAGTTAAGGAAGAGGATTAGCATCAAATAGGTTTTAAAAGCACTGTTCACATTTGGGAAACTAAATGTAATTTATCTAGCTCTGATAATATTAAAGACCAAAACATAATGTGACCCTTGAGAGAACATATCAAATTTAATATTACTGAACATCTGAAATAGATGGCATTGCTATATGGCAGTCCTTGCATGAGATATGTGATGTCATGTAGGCCCCTGTGTATGAAACATACTTTGTGTAGTCCCGTGAATTTCCCTGGTGACGTGGATTTGTCTTAGAGACAGGCATCTATTTCTGTATTTCGCTAAGACAGGGCTTTACTATGAAAGGCAAGCGTGAGAGAAGTATGTTTGCTCAAGGTCAGCCTCCAGCCTTTCTCACAGGTGATAGAGAAGATATCCTGGTCCTCCTGCCAGGACTTCACTGCTCCACCTCTGGGCACAAAGGTCCATCAGGGTGGCTGCCAAGCATTAGAAAATTTAGCTTGGCTGATAACAGTTCACAGATAGATTTGCAGATTACCAGAGAAGAAAGAAAGCTGTTTGTTGCTCTTATTTTTCTCTTAAAGATTGTATGTAATTATATGAATTTTCCTTAAATTATTTTACCAAAGTCTATCTTCTCTGGAAGAGGACTTCTAAAGGAAGTCCTTTACCAAGGATTTCTCTTCTCTGGAGAAGGGAAGGCTCCGGGGAAACTTTATAGCAACCTTCCAGTACCTAAAGGGGGCCCACAAGAAGGCTGGAGAGGGACTTTTTACAAGGGCATGTAGTGGTAAGAAAAGAGGTAATGGCTTTTAACTGAAAGAGGGTAGATTTAGATTAGATGTAATGAAGAAATTCTTCACTCTGAGGGTGGTAAGACACTGGAAGAGGTTGCCCAGAGAAGCTGAGGATGCCCAATCCCTGGAAGTGCTCAAGGTCGGGCTGGATGGGGCTTTAGGCAACCTGGTCTGGTGGGAGGTGTCCCTGTCCATGGCAGGGATGGGGTGGGGGGTGGAACTAGATGGTCTTTAAGGTCTCTTCCAACCCAAATCATTCAATGGTTCTATGACTCTTTTTTTTTTTTTTTTTTTTTTTTCAGGCTTATAATTCTACTGACTCTGAAATTACAGGTAGGAAGATCAAAAAGTGAGGCATACCACTGTATCAGATTGAGACCCCTTCACTCCAGCATCCTGCTGGGTGCCCTGAAGGAACAAGAGGAAGCCAAGCTTTCCAATCTGGGTACATAAGGTACATAAGTCCTTGCTGCAGGGCAACTTGCCAAGTTTAGGCAAAAGACGGATTTCAGGTGCACTTGATCACACGTGTCTTAACCATGGACGACCTGTTGTTCTACCAGCATTACCTGCCTTGTAGCCCAGGCCATAGCAACCCATATGGGTGCTGCTTGCATGGGTGCTGACAGTTGCCTGAGCCAAAGTCCTCTACCTGAGCTGAAAAGCCCAGCCAAGCGGCAAGTTGTAATATCTCAGGTTCAGTACCTTGCCAGGGCAAATACACAGGATACAGACATACAGACACATCTTTAGTTGCATGAGATTCTCTTAGTCCTGCTGCAACACTTGCTTACATGAAGTGATGAAGTATCTGTGGAGGAAGATCAATTTGATTTAAAAAAATATTAAAGACTTTGACCTTCATTGATCTGAATCACTTGTCAAAGGAGGAGATTCTGATTCATACTCCCCATTGCTGTACTGCAAAGGGGGCTGCCTGCACCTCTGCAGCTAATTCACACAAGTCTATGTGCAACACAGGTGAGATCAGCAGGAGACTGTTGAAAGCAATGTAATTCCCCCCCTAATTCTGTTTTCAAAGGGGAAAGTACTACCTCTTTCTGTGGTTATATATTCTTCCATGTCTGAGTGTACCTACCAGACATCTTGGAAAGGTTTGGGATGCCAACAAACTCCTGATAAGCAGTGTGAACTACTACAGGGTCACATTTTCCTGTGTAGTGAAAGCTTTGTCTTCAGAATTTCTTCCCTACCATCCCACAGAATTAACTTCCACATCATTCTCCTAAAAATGCTCCGCCAGTCCAGGGGTGCTTTAATCCCATCATCTTATTTCTTTGTGTAATAAGCCAAAAAAATGTGGGAGGGTTTTATACCTAAGGTGTATATACAGATAACTGGAGGATAATTAAAACATTGTAATTTATTGTTGATTTTAAAAAGGTGAGCTGGATACTCTTTAGACAAGGGTACTCATACAGCTCTGGAAGTAGGTGTTGTCACATGGCACAATTATAATTTGTGTCTGTGCATTTATTAGTTTTTGAATCATCTGTTTAGCCCTTTCTCTGTAACAATACATTTCATTTACTATAATATAATTTTAAGAACATAATGCATTTTCTAACTAACAAAGGTGATTACGTTGACATGTATCTTCAGTGCAAGCTTCTTGGGGCATCGGCTGTTTCGTTGTTTGTGTCTGCCTCAGTGAGGGGTCGAAGTTCATTACATAGACAGGGCTGCAAGTTGTGCTTCAATTCAAACAGTAGCATAAAATTTATTATAAGGTTTCATATTTACAGTGAAAACTGTCACATAACTGGACTTTCTCTGCATTGTGAATTCTTAAAGTGACAGGAATGACTGTAGGCCTTGCATTTTCAGAAATTAATCCCAAATTCAACTGATTTAGCTTCTAGCAGCAATGAACACTCCATCAGACATTAAAAAAATTACAGGGATTTTATGTGAAGGAAAAAATAGCGTTCTTCAAAATATCCCAATAAAGATTTTTTTTATAATTATATATTTACACTTTTTATGTTTACAAATGCTAATCCCTAGGAAAAGTTTATTCTAATTCCTCCCGAAACTTTAGATCTTGCATTAAATTAATAAAAAATATAAAAACATTTACATTTGCTAGTGATTTG
>NC_137697.1:15415719-15465719 GCF_964034855.1 Anser brachyrhynchus | reverse complement strand
TTTGGCTTCTGAGCCCAGAGGTGAACTCTTTTTGCATCTTCTACCCCATCTGTAGTGTACATCTTTATTGAGAAGCTCTAGATATGGTATATTCTCTCATTAATATAATGCCTTTCATTTAAAGTCATCTTTCATTAAAAATAATAATCTGAAATATGACTCACCAATTGAATCTTTTGTTTTTCTCTGGACAGGTAATGTTATATTAGGAGCCTTTTCATAGTTTGGAATAGCATGAAAAATAAAATATCAGTTTCAGATTCTATCAGGACTGCCAGATTTAGCTCTCACTGATATAACAACTGTTGCACTACCAAAAAAAAAAAAAAAAAAAAGAAAAGTAAAAAAAAGAACAAGATGCAATATAACCTGATTGCATGATAATTCTCTTCTTTTGAAGGGGATTATACTAAATAGGATTTCAGAGTATGTGAAATCAAGAACTATATATGAAATAGCCACAGTGAAACCATATCAAACTATTGTATTGCCCAAAATACTACTGTAAAATCAAAGCTCAGATTCAATCAATGTGCTGATGTGCTGTGGAAACAGTCTCAAATGAACTTTGAGATTTTAAAGTTGTTTGAACTGTAAACTCATTCAAACACAGGGGAGAGGAGACAGAAGCATGGTCATGTCCTTTTCTACTATATCACACAGCAGGATATGGAATGACCTCTGGGATTTTAGGACTAAGTTTTATAAAAATAAAAAAAAAATTACATATCTACTTGTAATCATAAATGGTAGGATTAAATCCAAATTAAATGCTGTAAGCTATAAAATCAGTATGGATGTGAAATAGAAGACTCAAACTGATTACCTAAAGATAATTTATTTAGGGTGACTTCTTTCCAGCAGTGTTCCTTCTATATAAAATATGCTTATTTTGTATTTCTTATGAATTTATAAGATGTCATTGTAATGGACATATTATTTTGTTAAATATTGTAGATATGTTTTTCTCATTTTAGTATGCAAATTTGTCCATCAATCAGACCACCGAATATGCGACTTGTATGTATTTTGGTAACTTTTGCAATATTTAATATTAGTTTAGTTAAAAAATGTAATAACAACTGTTAAGTGATTAGGGTAGGAACCTGAGATTTCACAATGGATATCCTACTGCTCCTAAATGAAGATGTATTAGTACATGTAATTAAGCCATCAAATAAAAGCATGCAGCCTTTCATTTTCTGATATATGCTATAGTCAGCTTGAAAGTCTTAAGTTTCTTAAAGACAAATGTTGGTACAAAAGATCAAAACCACCACTGCTAGCTAAAGGATTTATGATGTTGTTGATAAATGAGGTCTACACCAAGGAATTAGTAAAAATAATTAAAAAAGAAATCCCCTTCCCTTAACTCATAAGCGGAAGGAAGACAGAATGACTTCAAAAGAAAGCTACAGCATAGTAGAAAAGATTCTAATTGCTACATTAAATTACAAAGGTAACTACCTCATTAAAATTTCTTTTCAAAATTCATTTCTATACTATAAAATATACATCTGTAGCAATTACATAAAAAGCTATGATCCTGGTAGTCTTTTAGAGAATCATTTAGACTTCACCTGGATGCTAATATGCATATAAAAATGTAATAATAACAACTAATACAGGTCCTATTTCAAACATAAAACATCAAATTGTTGTAAATCCAGTTGTATTATTTATTGGATTATTTTTTCTTAATGGAACACACTCTGCAGTGATTATGAGTGCTTTGATATTTCACAGACAATTGAGTAGAATTTACTGTATTGAATGCAGTAAGATTGATGGAGGCAGAACTCTTCCACCTGTATATAAATCAATGAATTTAAATCCTTTATGCATATTGTAAGAAGGTCAGGGTCTTTCAAGTTAAGCCCCTTTTTTTTTACTGGTGAATGACCCTTGACAATATAACATGACTCCTCATATTGGAAGAGACCTCTGGAGGCCATTGGATGCAATCCTGCTTTTTTAAGGGGTTTTAACTATCTTCAAGCATGGGGACTCCACAGCTTTTCTGGACAACCTCTTCCATGCATTGTCAGGGTAAATATTTGTTTCTCACATCAAGTTGGAATTAGCCTTGTTCCACCTTGGGTTTGTTGTCTCTCATCCTGTCCTGTTGCACATCTGAGAAAAGTCTGATTCCATCTCCTCAACACTATCCTTTTCAGTAGCTACAGGCTACAGGTCTCCCCTTAAACTTCTTTTCTTAGTGCTTAATTTACACATTTCTTTCAACCTTTCTCTGTATGTCATCTTCTCCATTCTCCTAATCAACCTGTCCCTCAGCTGGACTTGTCCCAGTATGTCATTATCTTCTTTATATTGGATAACCCCAAACTTGATAACCATCAACAGCCCATAAGTACAGATACAGGTTAAGAGTTAAATAACAATTTGAATCCCAATAGCAGTTTACAAATCTGTTTTAATATGTGATTATAATTATTACATTGTATTTAATCAAGTAATTTTGCCATGCAGGATCTTTTTTCTATCTAAGACATCCCAGATCCTGCAGTTGTGTCATTGGTGTCCTCAGAAAAACAAATGTATCTATCCTTGTGGAGCTTTTTAGACCAAATACATTGGAAAGGAAGAGAGAAGCAATTCCCTAGCTCACTATTATCTAACTTTGAAGATGATTTTATTTATTTATTTATTTTATAATTTGACACTCGTGACAAAACATGAATGTAAAAATTGCCAAAAGTATTTGGCAAAGCCCATCCTGACAAGAGTCCTCTCTGTAAGAGTGATTAATAGGGTATACACATAGAAAGAGCACACACACATAAAAACAAGGTATGGGCAGCATGTATATCCCACCAAAATATCTTCCTAATACATAAAAACAGAAATATTGCATTAACTCTTTGTAATTGAAGCAATTTCTCCAAGGGGGAAAAAAAAAAAAAAGTTTCTGTATAGTTAGAGAGAAAGGAATGTATAAGAGATTCCAGTAGAGTTGCCTGGCAATTTATCTTCATAATTCTTCATTAGAAAATACCATTTAAGCTAGAATGAGAAGTTTTACACACCTTTTTAAAGAATAATTCTTTTTTGGGTCTAAGGTTGAACTTCTGAAGAAAACTAGAAACAGGTTCACTTCTTACTAAAATTGATAGATGACTTCAGTCAGATGAACTGGCCTGTATCTTTCCCCTTTCATTGAATAGGCAGCCTAGGGTCACTAGATCACAAACATTCAAATTTTAGTTGTCTAAAATTAAGAAAGGTAAGTATCAGTATGAGTGTCCCAAGTTCTAGCCAGCACTGCAGAGCACATCTCTTTACTAAAAGGCTTTAGAAGTTCTGTCTTTCTAACCAAAGAGAAAATACATTGAAAATGATTTTGTTTAGCACTAAAGAAAAAAAAAATACATATTTTTGAGATCTCAGGAGTGTGTGGGATGAAAAAAAATATTTTTATATTAATCTGTCACACAATTCAGCTTTTGGCCAGTAAATATATCAGAGCATGTTCTTCTAAATTTTAAAAATACAGATATTTAGTTTCAAAGATCACCTAGTTTCCTATATTAATAATACAATGTTATGAAAATAATACTCTGTTCTTCTCCATTAGCACATTATCGTGAGCTTGCTTACAATAAGGCAGTGCCAGGAAAACAAGATTTTATCATTTAAAATAACTTTTTATTAAAGGAGTATGATACAGTGCTAGCAGTGCTAGAAAAATGTAATGGAAAATTGAGGGGATGACACACTACTCATTCCTAATGTCAAGATAAAATCTCTGCTATATCTTCTAAAAAATAGAGCTCTTAGAAAATGCACAGGAAGTATATTTTATTATAACTGTGGCTGCCATTTCACCTGCAGAAATAATGTGAGATCAGTAAAGCAAGTGTTCAGCATTGATAGCTGAAGCATCAGCCTGATGGTTGATGGTTTCTTTTGAATGCAGCCACCATGACTTATTAGCGAAATGTTATAGCTAACACTGAGAAGAGCAGCTGCTGTTGCTGAAAATCAGCATATTTATTAATGCCAGATGCATGTTATGGCAAATAATTCAGTCAATTTATTTAAACTATTGTCAACAATAGGTATGCATTTTTCCCTGATTATTTTAAATCCTCATTTTCTCATTAACTGATTACTGTGAATTAAAAACAAAAACAAACAAACAAACAAAAAGAATGATGGAAACAGTAAGAAAGAATCTTCCATTTTTGGTACTATCCATTGTATCGTTTAAAATTAGGTGAGAAGCACTATTTGCAGCAAACGCAGGTTTGATGAAGTTACAGTCCTGAACATCTTCCTGTCCAGCAATATGGCTAGAAAAACGCACTATAAGAAATTATTCTGTGTACATGTACAGTAATTTCTACAATTAAGACCTTTGTATGCCTATGCTACAATTTCAAGGTCAAGTAGATAAGTGTTGTACTGAATTTACAGATAGTGGAACTTGAGTACAGAAAGTCCAAATGCGGTTGCAGAAACTTATGCAGGAAGTGAAAAGCAAACCAGGAACAGAGCCTTTGTTTTCTGGCACCCAACCCCATGCTTTAAATAGAAAATGTTCCGTCCTGTGACAACATCTTCAGTCCGGCATTGTCCGAGGGATGGATTGATGACCTCATAGGACTTTTCCATCACCAACAGCTGGGTTTCCACAATTAGTCATGACAACTTTGTTGATGCTGTGATTAGTGATGGCTGCCTCAGAGTTTTAGGTGTGGTTATGTAAAATATCTAAAGCTAAAGTTAGATGTGGAAAAGACTTACTGGCTCATCTGACCTATACCCCTCCCATGCAGCATTGCTCACAGCAGTATGTATTTTTGATGTTTCTATGGGCATGACTTCCACCTTCTTGGGCGTTCAAGGTTCCTTCATTCCCTATTCCCTTCAAGTACAGAAAGTATGCAAAAAAAAAAAAAACAAAAAAACTCAATTCTACCACTTAATGTTTCTCCCTCTCATTAAGTCTTCCGAAGAGCTAATCAAAGCTTTCTCCACCTGTACTTTTATCTTATTCCCAGGGTTTGTGTGATACCTATGTGCCTTGTCTGTCAAGATGTACCTTCTTTTTCTCTTTCTTACTGGAAATCCTGACCCCATAGGAGTAGTTGCCACTGATGTATTCAATCTTTCTCTCTTCCATTTAGAAATAAAACAGAACACCTTCCTGTCTCACCTAATTAATATTGCCTCAGAGGACACTGTCTCTGAGACCTCAGACATGGAACCACCTGCTCCATTCCTGCAGTAGTCAGCAGCAGTGTGTTATGGTCAGCAGAACTAATGTTCTTAGACAATGCCAGCTGAAGCAATAGATTTGACCACCACCTTCCTCTTTGTCCCAATGCCTCCTAGGGCTGTTTCTGTGTTAGGCCCAAAGGTTTAGATCCATGTTGGTGGGAATCAGGAAGAATCCAGAGAAATGTACATTGTTTTGGTGAAATAACCTCCTCCAGTAACCTCCATCATGAGGGAATAAATCTGTATCACATAGTAGACTACTCCAAAGGAAAACAAAGCAAAGGAAAACAACGTGCTTACATTTTAATTCTGCTTGAGGACAAAGAGGTTATTTTTAGTACATGACTGTTTCATTAATTGCAGTTGCTACTGTGAATGACATCAAGCTAGAAAGAGGAAACTCTCTTCATGCACTTCCGTATAAGGAAAGCAAATAAAAGAAATATGCATTTTCCTAAGAGGTGAAACATTCTTTCTGAGAAGGCTGACTCTTAGTAAAGACAGAAATATCTGTGTAAACACAGAATATTTCTAAAGTGAAGCCTTTACATAAACTATATTTTTTCTTTTTTTCAAAGAGTTTTTGTTGTTGCTGTTTTTCACAGCACTCACAGTCAAACAGCCCAGCTAGTACAGGTCATGCAGCATTTTCCACTATAGGCAGACATAGTTGCTGTGTGTCCTTGTGGCCACGCAGCATTGGCACAACTGGGATGCTGAAGATTGTCTCTTTATGGCACAGAAAACAAATTCCTGTTCCTGCACAGTAAATAAATAAACAAATAAATGGTGATTTCACTAAATTCTTTATTTGGATGCTGTAAGGAGTACTGGACCACAGAACTGTCCATTTCTGAGTAAATGGTGACTGGATACTTTGTACCTGGGTAATAGATGGCTGAAAAGTTCATTAGTTATTAAATGAGTTGTAGCTGGAGCCTTTTGTCATGTTATGTTAGGTGACTTATTGAAAATTTGGTTTCAAATCTCAGTGGAGGAGTGGGGTGGGAAAGGGGTGAAGTTAAGTGTGTATACAGAAAGCAGCTGAATTGCAAGACAATTTATTCACAGTCTTTTTAAAATGCACCTTAGAAGAAGATTGAGTGCTAAAGGGAGCCCGAAGGTTTTGTAGGCTTGAGCTGGGTGTCTTGATTTAGAAATGTGTCCTTGAAGGGTGGCATCAGGTTGTGAACGTTTCGGTGAGGTCACTTGCCACTCAGGAACAAAAGGGCAAGCCATCTTTGTGACTGAGTTAGGTTTAGTCTAGAAAAGCAGCTTGGGCTGATGACAAGGCTCCCAATGTGTACAACTGCTGCATCTGCAACATTTGCTCTTACTCATTTAAATTCCAGTTCAGAGGAGAACAATCTTCGTCAGGGCTTTGTAATGGCATCTGCAACCCAAAGCAAAGAGTAACTGTTCAGATCAAAGTTTTCCTCTGGTTTCAGGTTGAGTAGCCTTGATTGCTGATTATGGGTGCTGTCAAATTAGTGCTCAGCATGCACGATCATTCAATATGGTTATGTATGTTCCAATCTTGAAATACTATTCAGAAATACTATTAATCCATGGAAGAAATCTCTTGCATTAGAGAAAAAGGTTGATTATTAACTTCAAGTTTGAGGATTTTTCTTTTTATTTACTGACTCAGGCAAACTGTTTTTTTTTTCTTGGTAGGTCAGAGAAATAACAGCATGAGGCCTTGCACATTATGTGTGTGAAAATGCTCTTCCAGAATGCATCCATTTTGTCAAGTGAAGCAATTTGAGCAAGATGTTCAGAAATTTTTGCTTTACTAATGAGATCAAGCTTTACTTAGGGAAAAATAAACAAACAAACAAAAAAACTCATTATTATTCTTTTTATAACTATATCATTTTTTAGTTGAATACTAGATACAGTATCCAGAACACATAAAGTAGTATCCAGAACAAATAAACTGCATGAGACAGCAATTGCTTTTAGTTTCAATACATTTACAAGCACTGGGTAATCACAGGGTTCCTACTTTTATTGTGGTCCATGATATTAAATGATTTGTGAGCTGTGAGCAAGCTTCTTAAAAGTACTATAATGGGTTGTAAAAGCACTTCTTATTGTGAATTCCATTCTGTAAATTAACTAAGGATTTTATTTTCTATTTTCCCAAGCTTCTACTTGTATCTTCAACACTGTGCAGTCTCTCCTACAAAACAAAGCATACCTTAAAATAAAAAGTGTTTCAACTGTTGATTTTGCTGCTTTAGAAACACTACCCTTGGGAAGCAATATAGAAATGCACGTAAACCACTGTATCTTGAAATGATCCATACTGTAGGAAGCCTTCTTCACATTACTGCTTGCTAAACCTTGTATATTTTTATGCCTAGCCTTCCAGTCTGTCTCAACTTTATTTAAGGATGAATGTTGATGAATGCAACTTTCATTTAGCTCTCTGATCTTTCCAGTGGTTGCCTATATTTCAGAATAAAAATGATGTTAAACACTTTGCCACTATAGTAAGTATGTCAAGAGTGAATATTTGGGAAGCTGTGTCCTCCCAGTGAAAATTAACATTTTCATTAGTAGCTCACATAAGTTAAGCTAAAGCAACTGGAAATTCTCTTGCAATTCCTAAAACAAAATTTTCTTCTTTCACTCAGTGAGCAGAAAGCCCATTAATCCTAAATGAATTATAAGCAAGCAAGCTTCATCTTAGTAGCATCAAACTATCTGAAATTTGAAATAAATTAAGAAAGAGAATATGGAAAAGCGTTCCTTTTTCTCATTTGATATTTCTCAGATGACATCCAGAAATAGTTTGATTGACTTGTTTTCCTTGTACTTTTCCTCACTTCTGATTTCAGTATCATTGTTCTGTGGCTAATCCACTACTTCTAACCATTTAAAAATGAATTGCAGTAAGAAAGTCTTTAGTAAGTAAAATTGTCATAAAATTGTCATTAGAAAATATCCTGTGTTTCCCAATAAATATTCAAACTAAGATGTTGAACCTGAGTACCAAAAAAGTAAATGGGTTCAGGCTTGCTCAGGAAATCTCTGCAACAAATTTACAAGCCAGAAAAATAACAAGATGAATGTATACAGAGAAGAGAATTTTTGTGTGCCAGCACAGAGTTGTAGTGAAGCTTGAAAAAAAAAAAAAAAAAAAGAGCAAACAAGAAATAAAATCTGTTCAAAGCTCAGAGGTCAGTTTTCGACTTGTTATTTGAATAAATTCAATATCCCCACCTTCATGGGGGATATGAGCCTTTTCTTTCTCAAAAGGTAGATACTTTTGCCATCCCAGAACCATGTACTCTTCCATTTCAAAGATGTATGATCAGTAAGAAAATAATAAAAGCCTCCAATAAATAAATTTTATACTGAAAAAAAAAAAAAAAAACAAAAACAACCCACCAACCAACCAATAAACAAAAAAACCTCTTTTCTTTCACTTTCTGCAAAGGAAATCAGGAAGGAAAAAAAAAAAAAAACTGCTAAACTTTATAGAAGTCGATGTATAGATTACCTATAAAGGGAAGATAAAAGATTACTGATAACAGACAACAAACAGCTCCATCTGTACATTGCTGGGATTTTAGCTATGACCCTAAGGTTTAAGTCCACCCAGATTTGCTGCAATTGTTCAGGGAATAAGCAATAGCATCTGGCCAAATGAACCTCTTTTAATCATAATAGTAGAAGACACGTAACTTACCAACCATTCTTACTCCCTTTTGCATGTAACAATACATCAAGTATCTCATATTTTGCATTTCCTAAAACAGTGATGGGTAGGTATTTTGAGCCTTGTGGACTAAGATAGAATTCCAGTGCCTAATCTTTGTAGGCTTCTTTAGAAATCCTGGCATCTCCTCTTGGCTTGCTGGTGGTCTACACTTAAACTCTTGCTGTATCAACACAGCCAGAATATGATTTGCATAGGTACTTTGCTGTCTGAGATAGGGAAAGCAATTGCAATATTTTGAATGGAAATATGGCAAATTCTCCAATGGGATATTTTCCAGTTCCTGCAAGGAAAACAGCAGAAATACCCCTTCCTTTATTCCCTTCCATTCTTTCACTTTTGAGCAAAAGGAACAAACTGCTCAGTGTAGAAACCATGAAAAATGACACCTGATTCTCATTTGCCATTTGTTTCAATTTTGATACTCCTTTTAGTTTGTTTTCTTTCAGTCTTTCTCTTTATTCTTCCTTTCTAGTGAAATGTTCTCACTTCCTGTCCTTAGATTCTTCTTCCTTCCTCCAATTTGCATGCTTTTTTTTTTTTTTTACATGCTGTCCCTTTTTGTCTTTTTCTTTTGTCATGCTTCGTTTCCATATCTTACTTGTTGCATGGCCTGAAAGTTTTTCCTTAATTTTCAGCTGTGCTCCATGATCCAGATCAATACATTTTCCTGGGCTCTTTTTCTTTCTTTTGTCCCAAGCCTTGGCGTGTTTTACCCATTTACTGTTCACCTAGAAAGCAGTTGTATTGTCTCAGAGCTTCCTTTTCTGTTACCCTTCGGAGTTTATAGGAAAGCTCTGAGCACATCACAGAAAGGATGGACTTTCGTATGAGTTTGTGTGATTTCAACCTATAAATCTGGCAGCAGTCCTATACTCAATTATTTCTTGGGATTAAGTTGACATTTGGTATTATGGGCTTGAGACAATTATTAGGGTCAGTTCTATCTATTACACAGTGCTTATTTACCTTTCTCAGCAAATACAGCTATTGACATGGGTAAAAGGAGGAGATCAGTTGTGTGGATTGACAGCCTAATATGAAGAAAACCACTGGCAAGAATAAATCCTCATGTGTATTATCTGCAGTAGACATCACAATGGTACAGAAGCTGTAATAACTCATTATGAGAAATTTAGGCAAGTCATGGCAATGTCTACTGGTCCTGTGCGGCTGCATTTGAAAGTCCAGAAATGGAGGATTCATTCCCTTACAATGAAGAATGCTTTTCATAGCTGCAAGTAGACTCAAAGCTTCAAATTCCAGAGCTGTGTTTGGATGGAAGTTCTCTGACAGTTCAGAGTATAGAAAAGTGTTCCAGGTATGCTACTGTGCAGCAGATTTAAGGGAGGGAAACAAATGGCTCAAAATGACTGTACCAAAGTCCTTAGTAATTTTCAGAAGCAACATCTGACCCTGTGCAGAGGGCAAATATGAGTCCTGTGTATCACCAACACAACTTGTAAATCATGAGGTAATTAATTGGGTCTTCCGCTTTCCATAGTGTTCTGAATTTTATTCAGCATAAGTATAGTTCAATAAGATACCCACAAAGACCTTAAAACAAGAGCTCCAAAACCTCCATTTATTGCTTTACAAACATAGCCAATGTTATCATAGTACTGATATTTCACTGCCCTGGTAAGAGAGAAGTCTTTGAAGTGTCAGCCAAACTGGAGCCAAAGGTAAACTTAAATGAGAGAGATTACTCTGCATGTTGAATAGAGTTTGCATTTGAGAATTTTGCTGCCATTTCCTGTTGTTTATATTACACTTTATACAAAAGGTGAAGTGATGTAGTGCCATGTTTACAGTTTGCTTCCGAACATGGTGACTCTCTTTGGGATGTGAATACATGATTTTGAATTTGTTTTAGATCTTTTCTTTGAATGTAATATTTACTCCAGTTCTTCTTTTCCACTTTCTTTATTGCCTGTTCCCCCCCCCCCCCCCCCCTTTATTTTAATGCCAGATACATGGACTTCATGGACTTCAACATGCCAAATTTTCTACCATTTCTTTTTCTTTTGACTATGAGTCATCCAGTAACTAAGCTCTCTGATACTTCTTTACTAAATTCTTCAATGTCTAAGAACTTGTGATAAATTAAATTTTACCTGGTCACATAGGTTATTTCAACACCTTCCAGTTCATACATTTTTTGCACTTTGTCATGTTGAAATTAAATGGAGAAAAAGGAAAGAAAACCATCTGAACAAATAAAAGCACTGCTATGCTTTGGTAATGTTTCTGCTGCAAATGATAGATGTTCAGAATTACAATCTTTAAATAGTCAAAGAACACAACCAGGGATGTAGTAAGTAATTTTATATTTTCATTATGGAAATAAATAGCTTAATAGAAAAAGGACAAATTCAGAACAAAGTAAATAGTGGAAAAATATTTTTACAAATAGAAATCAAAGTTGATATGAAAGTATTACACTAAGATTAATACAATTTATTATGCTTTCAGAATGGTAAACTATTGCTCAGAAGCTTAGTTCAGTGTGCTTTAAATTTACAGATAAAACAAAATGTAATGCACACTATCTCCCTGGGAAAGCTGACCAGCTGGCTTACACTCACACTGTGTGAAAACTGTACCTTCTCTGGGATAGTTTGAAGTACGTCAATTCCTTTAAATATTCTTAAAAATAATAATAATAAAATAATAAAAAAGCTAGATATTATCCTTACCGCATTAATAAAGACTAACGTTTCCAAAAAGGACAAGAGAATGAGGACGTCAGTCTTTCTGAAACTGGATGAGCAACTCTTGGATTCTTTTCATAATCTAAGCCAGACAGCTAAATCAGCAAGCATATACAAGCAATTATATTATTTTTTACTTAGAGTAGTCCAAATTAATTAAAGGCAGATTTACTTGCAAGAATCATGGTTGTTGATCTAACCACTTGAAACTTTTAAACTAAGTATAAAGCTGAGATAAAATTCAATTTATATGCAAATAATCCTTATATTTCATTAATGCACCATGTATACTTCTTGGAAGAGAATGACAAATATGAATCCAATAATTTTGTTTATAACTAAAAATAATTGGTCATTCTTGTGTTCATGGATGTGTTTCTCACATCATAGTGCTGTTTTAGGACTGGAGCTTGATGCTAGGAAAGAAAGAATATGAAAGTCAAGAGGGACAGATGTGTTTTTTCTGCCTGTGTAGACTCTCAGAAAACTAGTATCTGCATGCATTTGGATGTGAAAACAGAAACATCTTCCCTGGTTTTGCTTTCAAGTCAAACAGTGAGCTCAGGTTGTTAAATATTAGTAACCCTTGGACTATGTTCTGGTCCTATGCTAAAGGAAAGCTGCTGACAGAGTTTCATTTGGGATATGACTGTGTTGCTCTGTGTGCTCCCTGATATTTATGTCTCTCGAGGTGTGTGCTGATAGTGCTGGTGTAGAGGATTATAAGGAAATTTCTTCTCTTTCCTTGAACTTCAGCAGATTGGATACACAGGGCTCAGTAGTTTGCTTGCACATGTTCCCCTGTATGCTTTGAAGTACTATTCCAGTGATGATAACAAAGGAAAACAGATATTGTACTCCCATTTCTGAATGGTGTTTTTAATAGCACTGGTACAGCAAGAGTACAAAATCCTTTGGAGTCAAAAGGAAATCAACTGTAGGACTTCATTTCTTTTCCTCTTTTTGTGAGATGATTTGTTTTTAAGGGTATCTTGGAGGGAGAGTGATTGGAGAAGATTTGAAAAAATTACATTATTAAATATACCAGATACTCACAGAAATTCAATAGATTTTTTTTTCTCTTATATTATCCAGTACGTGGCACACGTACACCACCTTTTGTAAGGAATTTTTGCTTTAAATAAGAAAGATTACCCAAAGTTAAATTACATTTGATTTATACACAAAATAAAATAAAATTATTATATGAGCTCAATAACAACTGATGTGGCCAAGACAATCTCCCATAAGCACGTATTTTTAAGGTTTACGTAACTGATTCCTAAGAATATAAGCTGGACTGAAATCAGTTGAAAGCTATTGTATTTGCCTTTTATAGTAATAAAGATACCAGGAATGAGGTATCATTTCGATTTATCTTTTCCCCTTTTCATTAAAAACATCCCGCTTTTGGAGATAAGTGGCATCTCATCAGAAGGAAATTATGGGTAGAAGAAGAAACACTGTTCCATTTCGAGTCAGAAATGATAACAGATTTACTGTAAACTGTTATGTGTATGTAATCATAATGAACTCAGTTTTAGAGCTTTAAATATGCACAAGCTTTATATCCTTTGAAGATACCTTTGATTTAAAAATAATTTAATTTTATAATAATTTAATTTAAAATACATTTTCATACTTTTGGTACCAATGTTGATTTAGAACTTTATTTTCTAAAGAAAGTGTAAGAAAGTTACTTTACACCACACTTACTATTTGTTTCTGTTTTGCATTTTTCCTGGTTTGGAGCATGTAGACAGTCTCAGAAATTGCTCAAGCAACTTACTCAGAAAAGGAATGCAACATCTGAATTGGAGCTATTTTTATGTTCCTATGGTCTTGGGATTACTGTAGCATTGAGTCCTTCAATGCACATCAGTGTTCTTAATACAAAATTTTAAGCTGTCTGCCCACAGCCCCCTTCTTCCACCTCCAGAGTTCTTCTACACATTTCGTCTTCCCTGGCCAAGGCCATTCTCCATGTGGGTTTCTACAAGATCTGCAGAGGATCTGCCATGGCTAACAGATCTACATAGCCAGATGATTCCCATGTACAAGAAAACCATAGAAGGTGGTTATAGGTCATTATTTCTGTGTCTTTGAATAGAGACAGAGCTGAGATAAATTTTCATTCACTCATGGAGCTGTTCTCAAACCCCAGCGTGGTCCCCCCCACACATTCACAGATGGGACTTATGGGCTTTTCTTCCATTGTTCTGGCCACCTGATATACCTCTGCAAACAGCACTCACTGCTTACAGGGCAGAATATTGTCAGGCAGATACTTAGATATTTGTTAATACAGTTTAATACAGCCTTTAATTCAGTTTAGCAGCCACAACAAGAGAGCCTGAGGCTGTTGCCATTCAGCACTGAATATAAAGGGGATGAAACAGGTTGATTAGATTGAGTATATGATTAGAGGCAGTGATTGTGGAAATACTGTCACACTTATAACACATGCAAGACTAACAATATCAGAAATATTAGAAGATAACATTACCATGCTATCTTGGTCTACAGAGCCCTCTGTAGTGCAGACCAACCCTGTCTGAGTGCTCCAGGACAACCATATGTCTGCCTTTTCCCTTTCCCTGAGGTGTGATAAAAGGAGGTAGGGCAGAGCTTGCCAATTTCAGCAGTGCTGGACAAATGGATGAAGGCTCACTTTTCTCTCCTGAAATGCAGAAAGAGAGAAAAATCTCCTTTGCACCAGGCCATATGAGGTCCTGTGCTCATGTAATTAAAAAGTGTCCAGAGTTGGACAGATGAATCTGTAACCTAAGACATACATTAGAGCATCCCCTCTATATATGGACTCAGAGAGAATACAGTCTCTGTACAGACCTGAGGTGCAAAACCTGGGCTTTTCAGATTCAGATTGTTCAAATTTTAAGAACATTGTTTTCAAGTCCCACTGTCAGAAAAGAAGTTTTCATAAGATATGCAATGCTTGGGTTTACTTTTGTAAGCATCATGGAGTATTCAAAGATGGCTACTGTAAAAAAAAAAATGTATTGAGAGTAATAGTTAGAAACAAACATAAATTTGAAGCCTATACTATCTGATTGGATCATTTTGTTAATCTTCATGAACTGTGTACATATCAGAAACTTTTCTGTCAGTTGAGCTAAGGCCCCAGAAAGGTCACAAGTAATTTTAGGTCACAGTTGTATCTGAGTAAGAACTTTTATATGAGGCTTTTTTCTCCTACTCCTCTCATTTGACAGATAAGTACAAGTAACTCTGACCAGCAATAGCTATCCCCTACTCCACAGGCACTAGAATGCAGCCTAGTTATCTCTTATGACACAGCAGGGAGTTCAGACTTGAAGCAAAGTATGCTGTAAATTTTCAGGCAGTTTCCCATTTTATTGCAAAGCTAGCATAGCCAGAGAGGCTCAGAAGCCAGGAGGATATTAGCTTGGCTAGGCTAAATTACAGGGAAAGAGTAAAATTTGGCCCACTGAATTTGCTTACAGTGTAATCCAGTGAAAAATTGTCTCAGTTGTTGCCTCTATACTAGTAACCAAGTGCAGTCATGCCATAGACCTAACACAGACATGTAATCATCCATGCTGTGACCACAGTCCATGGTATAATTTCAATCTGGGTAAGCTAGCATATCGCAGGCGAAGCCCAGTCTGGTATTCCAGGGTAAACCAGGATCCATTCCTTGCAGTTTGGGCAAGCTAACCTATAAAGTAGGGGTTGGGGGAGGTTAACTCCATGAGCATGATATTTTGCTGCTGTAACTAGGACTCAAGGGTCTCTGGGACTTTTTTGTTTGTTTGTTTGTTTGTCTAATGGTTTTACTCCCCATCAGGAGAGAGAGAGGAATGGGTCTTCCTCCAGTGTCCTCAATGTCAGCATCTGAGGAGAGAAATCCCCCATACTCCACCCTGACTCTCTCTCCATAACAGTTCAACCCATGCTTTTCCTAGGCAAATGAAGGTTTTCCACCTTTGAATGGCAAATCATCTTCGCCAAGTCATGGTGTATATTATGGTGCTCAATGGGAAAGGAGAAGAGTGCATATAAGAGAGCACATAACTAGGACCATGTTGATACAAGGGTTTGACAAGTGCAGACCCAGGGCCAGGCAGCCCCCATAAGCCAGCTATTTCCAACCCATCTCTCCGGCCTGAGTTGAATGATTCTGTGTAACGATCTCATTTGTATTTCATACTTGTTGGATTTCCTCCATAAGTTTGTCTCAAATTGAAATTATCAAATTGGTGCATTCCAAAGTCAGGGATGAACACATACCTACCCCAAGATAAACATCCCAGCTACAAGATTGCAACACTGGGTGCAGCAGCAGTCCCACTTTTGCCAGTCACAACATTATGTGCAAAATCTGTTTTAGGGGCAAAGAGGAAACACACCCTAAATATATGCATACACAGTCAAGAGTTTATTGTTAGAATAACTGAAATGTTAAAAGTTTAATCATTACTAGTCCGAGTCTAATTGATATAAAAAGAAAGAATATTAATAAAGTTAGAATACTTCCATATAGAAAAAAAAACTCATTAATAGTAATAATACAATTGAAATTGTTATACACATTTCTTAGTTTCTGCCCTTTCTTCTGGCACTGTGTTCACCCTTCTACTGCTCTTCTGATCCTAAGGTTGGTAGTTTCATCACAGGTTGTTGGGGTGGGGGGATGTTAAGATCAATTATCAGTATCTGGAGACCTTTGCCAACAGGACTAAGATATTCATGCGTTTTTTTGTTTGTTCGTTTGTTTGTTTTGCTTGTTGTTTTTATTGTTTTTTTGTTTTTTTCTCCTCACTCCAGGATACACTAGAGGTCATTTTTATGTGCTTGCTAGTATATTTTTAGACCTTTTTTTTTTTTTTAATTGAATATATCATATATGTTAGGTATTATTACTTTGTTCTCTTCATTACCCTTAAAATTAGTTTTGCCCAGCTCCAGATCTTAACTTCTTTAACTGACTGGGTAAGATGCTTGTAGCTGCAGGGTCTCCAGTGCCGAGCCTGTGCCACATCTCTTATCATCCCATGCCTATACTCATCTATGCTACATTCCATGGCTCTGCTTCTCCAGGCCTCTGCTATTGTACCAGGCTTGTATTTCTTTACACTACATCATTTTGTTAGAGTTGTAAATATCTCATTCTCCACAGAATAACTGATTGTTACTGCTAGCCATTTAAAACTGTGGTTGTACTATACAAAGATAACCAGAGGAAAACAAATTAGCTATAGACACCTGGTCAATTAAAAAAATTACTGTCACAGCTAAACCAAGTAAAACAAAACTGCAGGCAGGTCAAAAAAAGTTCAGACTGAGCAAGCTTGACAAGCCTCAGTCCTAAGGTCTTACAAATTCAGTACAAAGCTGATAGCCTAACAGCCACTAACTGTGGTGATACAATATTACAGGGGTACATGGGTATGATCCCATGGTTGGACTGTTTGCAAGATGGCAGATAGCATATATATTAAAACACTCAAAGTGTATTAATCTTTTTGCTGACATATTCTGATACCAGTATACATTATTTGAAATTGGGAATGCCTGAAGTAAGATATTGGAAATTAAAGAGTGACGACCTGCAGGATGGGTGAGAATGGAAGCACATTTTGCTACCATGTCTGTGGAATGACATGGGTGGTAAAAGATTATATTACTGCTTTTGGGGGGAAGGTTGGAGGTAATATGATTAAAATCAGGTTTCTTATTGTTTTCTGAAATAGTTTTTTTACTGATTTTGTAAAACAAAAGCTAGGAAAATATGATTAAAAAGTATAAAAACTAATCTTAAAAAAAAAAAAAAGGTGAATCTTGGGAATCATGGCAAAAAGTGGTGTCTAGACAGCGCTTTCTCTGTTTTTTTCTGTCTATTCAGCTCTTTATAACCATGGATAACAACTGAAAGCTAAATAAGGGTCTCACACCCATGACTGCCTGACAGGTTGTAGATGGTATCAAACAGAGATAGGAACAGAAGTATTTCTCAGCCTCAGGCATTCTAGGACCTTTTAGGCAGGCAGAATATAATAAATTATTACTGTAATGAAATAGGAAACATTTTCTGACCACTAAGACCGAGAAGTTCCATCCATACAGTTCCATCCATACAGCTCCATCCTTCCTTACATGGAGGATGTATGCACATCAGACAGGAAGATCTGAAGAACTACTTTTCTTCTAAAATACTGAAGTCTACTACAATACTACAGGTCAGAACAAGAGGACTGATTTGTTTATTGAGGTACAATCAGTCAAATCTGCAAAAATATTAGCATAATCAAAATGAATTTTGATTCAGAACAGAAGAGAATATCCTGAGTTGGAAGGGACTCACAAGGATTATTGAGTCCAACTCCCAGCAGTAGTACCCAATTAAGCCAACTTTAGAAATCTTAAGCTAAGAGAGAATGGTTGTGAATGCCATTACACAGATAAAGCATTCATCCTGACAGAAAGCTTTAAAAAGCCTAAAGATGCTGCTGTCTTTCTTGCTTCATTTTCTGACCAGTGAAACAGCTACGGTGAATGGCTGACTCACACAGAAGGCGAGGGCATCCCTGAAGGCTGAAAGACAAATAACACCTGGGACAAATGTCCAGAGTCTGATCTCATCGTTGTCAGTTGGGCATGCAATCTGATTGCAAAATACAGTGCAATTTGAAGCCTCTCTTCAAGAGACAATTGGGATTGGAATAACAAAGGTGTGGTAGAATAGGAATTAGCTGCATTGTTTGAGCAATGTTGAGTAATTTGCACAGTACCTTCCTAGCCTGTGCCTCACTCAGCCAAGTCCTTCGTACAGCCAGTCTCCCACGATCTGCAACTTCATTCACTAAGAAAAAGCAATGCACATAAACAAGCAAACGTGGCACCAGGTCTGTAGCAGTTTGATTGTGTTGGAATGACCTCAAAAACCAAAAGGCATCTGGACTTTTTCTTTTATGTAAATCTGCAAAATCTAAACTGTTTCTTTTTTTGGAAATCTGAATTTACTAATTGCAAAAATAGCTGCCTGAGAACAATTAGGCAGAAAATACAAAACATATCTCTTAGATGAATTCATTGTTCTCCTTGTAAACATCCGTTGGGGTATTGCATCCTGGAAAAGCTGTTCAGTTTCACTACATATGGAGGTTAAAGTTTACTAGTTCCCATGCATCAGCAGACCATAGTTGCCTTGTATGCACATTCAAGAAATGCACCTTCCTCTGTATTCAGGTATGTAAATTTTAAACATACTGCCAGAGTCAGAAAATTATTTTTCGCATGTTGTTAATTAGAGCCATTAACCATGAATTTTCTGCTACATAATCAGAAATGACAACAATTAGTAAACAGATGACCATAATTTATATCCAGTCAGGTATTCGAAAACTGCTGAACTATGAGTCTTGCACCTCCCTATATTGTTTTTCTTTATTACTATATTTTTTTCCCACAAAAATAGCTTCAAAGAAAGAAAACACATATTATGAAGGTTTATCTTTTCTTCTGTTCTCGTCTTCTCTGCTTTGCAGCACCTCTCTCTCTCTTTCACCATCAGAGCAATAAACATTCATTTGGAAAAATACAGACCAGCAAGTCCTGTATTTCCTACTTTTGTCCTATTATTCTAAAGAGGCTGACTCTGCCAGGAAGGTAATAACATTCCCTATGCTCTCCACAGGTGTTGGGATATTTATGTTCATTAAAAGAAACACTGAGACCTAACACAATTAAACCTTAATTCAGCATCTCCAGACAATTTGGCAGTTTTATTATTTTAGAGTCAAGGGAACCATACCTGGCAGATGACAAACAAAAGAGAGAGAAAGGCTGATCAAAATAATACATACATATACATACATATAAATAAAAAATTCTATACATATAGTCATACATACGTATCCATATTATTTTATATGCCTATATGTATTATATATATATATGGTGTGAAAGGCTGCTCTTAGAAAAAGAAGGTAATTGTGATATGCAAATACACAAACTAACAACAGTTGGAAATTCAGACAGAGAGTCATTCCTTGTCTCAGATGTTGTCCCAGTGTTTACAGACTGATTCTTAGACTTTCATTTCCGTGGCTTTGGTCGGCTTGTATTGCGTCAGAATAGTCATTCCTTTGTTTAAACATCCTTACAAAGAATGATGTGAAATCTATAATGGACATATACACCCCAGTTAAATATTTAATACTATCTGCATGTGTATTCCATCTTCAGGCAACATGGCTGACAGGTGCAGTGTTTTGTGCTCAGCACAGGGACGAATTTTACCCAGACTATTTCCACATGCACGAAAACATATACTTCCAGTGCTTTAATTAATATAACTTGTCCAGAATTATTTTAATTCCTTAGGTAGGGATACATGAAAAATAATAATAATAATAACAAAATCTCTGTTTTCTTAGCATGTAGTGCAAATTCATAGAGAAACTGCACAGAATTAAGAAACAAATATCTAAAAGCTGAGGAATGATCAGATTGTCTAAAACACCCACCTAAGCCTAAGCCTTCATCTGATGCTTTAGTGAAAACAAATAAACAAACAACAACAAAACAACCCACAAACAAACAAATAAAAGAACCTGATTGTTCTTTTTAAAGAGCGACTTCTTAACTGGTAAGCTAAAAATCTCCAAACCCTACTTTAGAGGTATGAAAATGGAGAAACACTTTCTCTCATTCACTTCTCCTTTACATTCTTCCCTTCTCTTACATATGTGCTACAATATCTTCAGATGACAACTTTGGATGACATTTTAATTGTAATTGCCAACTAAATTAAAGCATTGTTAAAAAGAGAATTCAAGGGGAATTTCATGCAAATTAGGCTAACTGTTTCACAGATCATCCTCAGAGCTGTTATGTTATACTGATGGACAGGAAAAAATAACATGCATTTTTTTTCATAAACACTATCTGTACAGTAGTGAGTTTTCTATCTGCTGTTGCATATATTGAACCAAAAGGTGTTGAATGATGAATACTAGAAATTATCTTTTGGATTCTGAATTTGCAGCATACATAAGGCACAGCGTTCAGGCAATGGAGGTGTCTTTTAAAGGCTCACAGCTTTGCAGCCTCCATTCTCCGCTGGATGACAAGTTTACCCCAATATTCCTTTTGGACACCTTTATAGAATTTATCAGTTCATGTAAGAAACAGTATTTTAAAAAACTATATTGGAATCCAGTAGTTCATTTACTGCCCCAAATTCACTATGCTGTTTCCTGGTGGGCTTTTCCACTTTGTGCTTTTAACATTTTTTTATCATTCCTCAGCCCTTTATGCTGCATTATGCAGTAGACCATTTAGACTGAATTTCAGTAGACTGATAGTTGACATTAAAAAAACCTGTGCCAGTTTAAGATCAATCAGTGACTCAGAAGAAAGACCCTCTCTTTTCTTTTAATTGAAGGCTAGGTTGTATTGGAGCCCTGCCACAGAAGCAAACTGAGGGAGTTACCTAACGAATCACTGCCCCAGTGCATATTTCAGGATTTCAAAAATGGCTTAAGGCTTTGTTCACAGACTGCAGACAGTGCACACGTTCATGCAGAAAACAAGTGAGAGCTATCTCACCAAGACATACCTTAATCTGGTCTCAGACTCCTTTAAAATCATACATATCATTATTAAGAAGTAAAAGAAGATTGTGAGGCTTGTAATGTAAGTCTTAGTATTGAAAAGCCATTTCTGTATTTTAATTATTATTATTATACAAAAGTATAAGTACTCTGGTATTTGATACAGAGGTGTGGCTCCAGAAGTTAGCACTGAAGTTTCTCCATAGGTATGGCTAAAGGCAGGGACATCCTTAAGGAAATTTTGAAACAGCATCGCCCCACTCCTTTGAAAATACCTTTGGGATTATTTCAGTAGCACCTTGATGATGTTGCAACAATGAAAATAGTTAGGTCAGAGACATTAACATTCCTTTGGCTATGCTGTTTCTGTTGCATGACTAGGCAACCGAGCCCATTAAACTAATCCAGGGTTGGTGTTTTCCCCAGTTTTGCAGATCATGTGGCCATGTGGCTCATCCTTATAAATCCATAAATAAAGCACAACACAGCAAAGCTCCTTTTATTTATTTATTTATTTATTTATTTATTTATTTATTTTTCAGCAGCAAATTCATTACCACATATCACATATAAAATCCCAGTTCTGAAAAGTGACTTAAACTTGCTCAACTTCGAGCATCTGAGTGGTGCCACAGGATTTAGCAGGGATTGTTTGTGTGCTTTAGGACTCGGCTGAAATGAAACCTCACTTGGAATTTTTGTGTGTTGGATTAAACCTCTGTGAGTATTTGTTTCAGCTAGAATAGCACCTGATCTCTAGCAGCTGGTCTTGAGAAAAGTGAATTGAAATCAAACTGCTTTTATGAGACCCATCCTAATCATCAGTGTTTCGGAAAAGCAAAGTCACCCGCAGTCTTGACTACTTCTGTTAAATACAGTGTTACAGGGTGTCAGTAACTGATACTTACTTGGTACAATAATTATATGCACCTATGATTATGCTTTAAGTGATTCAGGACAATATTATGGCCCCATCCCTTTCTAGTCTTCCCTCACTTACAGTAATAGAAAATTATACATAAGCGTATGAAATGCTTGCTATTGCTAGATCTGGCTGCACATTAGCAGACAGAGGCATTACCTATAAGCCATTCATACATTAGTTGGATGTGCTGGTACCTCCATCCTGCTCATATTAATACATGAGGGCAGCACACTAAATGTACTTTCTTGATCCTACTTGTCAGTTGATTGGTTATGTGTTTCTTGATTTTTCAGAGCTGCTTGAGAACTGACAAGATTAAGCTCTGAAATGGTTTCTTTTCAAGAGAGTTTTGTAATGTTTGGAGCAGAGGATACGTAATCAGTAACCTTGAATTTAAATCCAAACATGTATTTTTGGACTGTTGAGTGACACAGACTCTCTTAGACTTGATTTAATTTCTATCAGAAGAGACTATATAATAACACCACATAAACATGTTTTGATTCTTCACTGGCAAAGTCAATTTAATGGTCTGGGTGAACTAGGCTGTGTGAGTACTACCATTCATGATAATGAGAGATTACAGCATTATGTCAGAGTCTTGGCTCATCTGAAGCCTACTGACCTGCTTTGACCACAATTAAAAAGAATGTGATGTGTTTCAGTAAAAGTCTAATGTTGTGGTAAGGATTGGTTGGCATGCTTTTTCCTTTGTTACCCCTTCACCAACAGCTTTGCTGCTGCACTTCAGTCATTCATCATACAGAGGTCTTCCCCTGAGCCTTTCACAACTTTGTTTGCCACACCAGAAGTTCATGTGTTTTCTTCCATCCCAGTGCATATGAAATCTGTCTGTGAATGAGTACAGCATTAGGAACTTTCTGGGCACAGCAATATGTTTTCAGAAAATATTTTTGGGGCCAGACTCAGAAAACCTCACGCAGTTGCCTTTGTGGAGTTGTCTATATCCTTTTTCAACCTCCTTTGCCTTCTCAGCTGCTCTCACAAAATACACTTGACAGCAATACCATCCTTTAGCAAACCATCATTTCCCCAAGTGTGTTGCCTGTCCTGGCAGCTGGCAAATTACCAGACTTTAATGGTGAAATATTTTACTTAGTAAACTCTTGATTTTTTTTCTGTATTTCAGTTGTGGCCTTATTTAAGCAGCTGAGGTCTTCCCAGCTGCTTAAGCCAGAGGTTAACATACTGTAGTATTAGAGGTGTGGATTGAAAACATTTTCAGCTGTGACAACACTAGTTTCTAATTTGGGCTTTTCTGGAAAGAACAGCTGCAAGACTCAAGCCTGAGTGGAAATAAAGAGACAAAAAGGCAAAGTGGGAAATCAGAATCTATTGGTTGCCTGGAGCTGAGATACAACACACAGCTAAATGACATTTTCCTGTGTGCTTGCTAGGCAATAACTTCCTAATGTGTTATCCAACTGACAACAGGTTTCCAAACCCATTTTTAGGCATCAGTAGAAAGAAGCCTAGTTCAAATTAGTGAAAGTCAGCAAAAATAACAAGGGAAAAGGAGGCATGGAAACCCTTCCTCTCACAAAAATATCTGCTTCAACCTTTGCTACAAATCAAAGAATATATTAGTAGTCTTCCATAAAGCATAACTGAATAACGAAACAACCATATATAGAAAAATTAGTATGTATTGCCCCTTTTCAACTGCATTGCTCTAAAGGGAACTTCCAGCTTCTCTGTGCTGCATGTGAGTGATTGGATGCTATGTTAAGTACACCACGACCCATCATGATGATCCCTGTGTCCCTATCACATTTTAACCTTAGATCTATATTCAATATGTATGAGTATAGAAATCTTGGAGAAAATTCTTGCTGAATAATAAACAGAAGTCTCACATGTATGTACAGGAAGCAGGACATCAGGATAGTGCGAGTAAATTTTGTGTGCTTCTTTGCACTCTGACTCATACCTCTCTGTCAAGATGTGATCTTGAGGTTCAGCTGCAGAGTATAGCATTGGATAAGAGAGAAGAAATATGACCCAAATAGTGTTTGGAGGATATCCTGCAACAAGGTAGAAAGTAATAGTCATATAGCTGTTAGTATAGAATTCAAAGAATAAATCAAAAAAAAAAAAAAGGAAAAAGAAAGAAAGAAAAAAAAAAGACTACTGAATCTCCTTTGCCATGTTTCAGGCTTGAGTTTAGGGAGGATCTTGGAGTCATTCAACTCTTGTTTAGTGAGTAAGTAAGCACATGCCTCCTGCTGCCTGCAACTCTGGTGGATTTTGAGTACTTATAATCCCAGTTCAGTTTCATATTTGTCTCTTTTCCTTGGTGAACTCATTTTTGCATGGCTATGCTAGTTTGACAATGGATGCCCTTGATAACCTTACAAACAGACAGGCAGCTCATGGCTCATGTCCTGTGAATGAAGGGACTGAAAATAATGAAACACATTTTAAGATTGTAGGGAAGAGATTCTCAAAAGCAATATTGGCTGAGTGACTATGTCTGTACTGAAATAATTGAGAACTGGGGGCATAGCCTTGATTTGTGCTTTGAAATTCTCTCTTCACTTACTTTCAAATGTGGTATAAAATTTTTTGCCCAGAACAATCCTGCCATAACAAGTAACTGAAAACCATGACGGTAATACACATACTATTCAATAATACTGAATTATGGAATATCAGAGTTTCAGACCTTGAGGGACAATGCTGCCATTAACTTACTAGAAAGGCCTTTCTAAAGATTTTAAAATGTTTTCACAATGCTTTTGCTTTCCTCTTTTATTGTCTTTTGCAAAATTTCTTGTTTTCTTTCACAAATCCTTTTCCTTTCTTCTTCTTCTTCTTCTTCTTCTGATTCTTCTTCTGATTCTTCTTCTGATTCTTCTTCTTCTTCTGATTCTTCTTCTTCTCATTCTTCTTCTGATTCTTTTTTTTTTAAACTATTTTTATACAGTCGTATAACATCGTAACATCAAGGGTATTATTCAAAAATATATTTGGCACGAAACAGTTTGGTTCTCAAAGTAATAAAACTCAAAGGTTTTTGTCATTGTTTCCGATAGCTCACACATATGCCCTCCCATTCCTTCACATTGTAGATAGATTGTAGGTGCTTTGTGGCAACAACTTTTTTTTTTTTTTTTCTGAAATCAGTTTTACAGAGCTTAGTGCAATGTGCTGTGAATATGGTTCTTAGGAGAACAGGGAGAAAAAATAATTTTAAAAATCATGATTTCTTTTAACCTGGTTAATTTAAAATCAGCTGTCAGATTCAAAACTCATGGGAGAAGACTGATAGAATGTGCCTAAAATACTAACGCAGATACTTGGAGTATGGCTGTAAAACTGGTGCTTGTACATGTGTCATGACGTAAACATCTAACCATCCCTGTGTGCCTGATAATACCTGATTTGCATAGCTGGCTGGGGAAACGCAGGAGTGTAATTTTTGTAGGACCCAAATCTGAAGTTTCAGTTTACGCTCTTTACGTTGGTAAGTTAATGTGTCTATCTGAGTACAGAATTGCCATACCTCACTTTGTTTTATAACAGCAATTGCAAACTAATAATTAAAAGTCGAAACTTCTCTTCAGTCTCTAGAAGTGCCATGCTATTGTGTTTGTTATTATTATTATTATTATTATATTTTTTATGTGCTCTCTAAGAGCTATGGTGCTGTAAGCAAGCTGCAATCTAGTACTGTGAATTACTCCAGGAGATTGACACTGAGTCCCTCTAGAAAGTGAGGTACAGAGGTCATCTGTATTTCCTAAAATTGTGTGCCAATTATTATCCGATACTTACTATAGAGATATCATATAGTTATTGTAAATAGGGATAACTGATGGCAGACTCACTAGCTTGTACAAAAGGCACAAATCTGATACATTCCCTGCTGCTTAAGCTCAGCCTTTAGGGCACAGCCTCTTTGCTATTATGACTCCAGCATTTTCTTCACAGAAGTACAAGTGCAACCTTCCTGCATGCTGGCTTACTTCTCACTGACGAAATACAGTGTACAGGACTTCCTGTTCAGTCACAGTGATAAGCAGCTCTGTAGCACAAAGTTGAGTTACTGGGTTTTACACCTGAGTTGCACTGGATGTGCCCCAAGGAGTCAGCCAGGCTGGAGCTGACAGCAAGGAGGGGCAGCCACCCGGCTTGCCGTGCAGCTCCATCTGTCTGTCCTTCCACAGCTGGGGCTGCAGCTGGAACAACATAGTGGAATTCAGAGGATCTGTTGTTACTACACAGAAAACTGTGGTTATATTCACTTACTACTTATATCTAAGGATATAAAAGTGCTTTTCAGATCAAACACAGCCTCCCAAATAAATATCTCATGTCAAATTCATTATTCAAGCATTTTATGGGAAAGAAAAATATGGTAGTACTGGGTATCTTGCTTAAAGCGACACAGGAGACTTGTAGCAAGACAAAATAGGAAGCAATATTTTCTGACTTGCTAACATAATTATTGCCCTCTGTCCTGGTTCCAGTTAGGACAGAGTTAAGTAGCTCATAGTAGCTGGTAGGGTGCTATGTTTTGGATTAGGATGAGAAGAGCGCTGATAACATGCTGATGTTTTAATTGTTGCAGAGCAGTGTTTACACCAGGCCAAGGACTTTTCGGCTTCTTGCTCTGTCCTGCCAGCGAGCAGGCTGGGGGTGCAGCAGGAGCTGGGAGGGGACAGACCCAGGACAGCTGACCCAAACTGGCCAAAGGGGTATTCCATACCATCTGACGTCATGCTAAACAATATATAGGGGTGGCTGGCCGGGGTGGGGGGGGCCGGCTGCTCGGGAATAGGCTGGGCATCGGTCAGCGGGTGGTGAGCAATTGCATTGTGCATCACTTGTTTTCTTACACATTATTATTGTTAATACTATTACCATTATCACTATTATTATTATTATTGTTATTATTATTTTCCTGTCTTAATAAACTGTCTTTATCTCAACTCACAGGCTTCACTTTCCCGTTTCTCTCCCCCCATCCCAGAGAGGGAGGGGGGAGGGTGAGCGAACGGCTGTGTGGTGTTTAGCTGCCAGCCGGGTTAAACCACAACAGTCTTTTTGGCGCCCAACGTGGGGCCCGAAGGGTTGAGATATCGACAAATCTGACCAGAGTGTGTTAAACTAAAATTGGTATAAGTATTGGACCTGCTTAATAGTTGCTAGTCACGATGTTGATTGCCTTAATCTCCAGTCTGCTGTACCTGTATTCCAAATTGAGTTTTATGGTGCGTTACTTTCTGTATGTGCTCCCTGTTGCACTGTTTATCCTTTCCGGGCCCTGGTTTAAGATTGTTATGGTACTGTGCGGTGTAACAATGGCTTATGAAATGATGAAATATCTGGTCACGACTCTAACCTGGTATTTGTACTCAGCACTGACGGGTCCTGTCGTATTGTGGGAAAGCATCGGAGATGGAAAGCTGCTGTATGGAGTCCTACACGACGAGTTGCAGAAGCTGCTGAGGGAGAAGGTGAATCGAGTCAGTTTGCAGAAGTAAAAGCCATTCAGCTGGCTTTAGATATTGCTGAACGAGAAAAGTGGCCAGTTCTCTATCTCTATACTGATTCATGGATGGTAGCAAATGCCCTGTGGGGGTGGTTACAGCAATGGAAGCAGAACAACTGGCAGCGCAGGGGCAAGCCCATCTGGGCTGCGGCATTGTGGCAAGATATTGCTGCCCGGGTAGAGAACCTGGTTGTAAAGGTACGCCATGTAGATGCTCATGTGCCCAAGAATCGGGCTACTGAAGAACACCAAAACAACCAGCAGGTGGATCAGGCTGCTAAGATTGAAGTGGCTCAGGTGGACCTGGACTGGCAACATAAAGGTGAATTATTTATAGCCCGATGGGCCCATGACACCTCAGGCCATCAAGGTAGAGATGCAACCTACAGATGGGCTCGTGATCGAGGGGTGGACCTGACCATGGACACTATAGCACAGGTTATTCATGACTGTGAAACATGTGCTGCAATCAAGCAAGCCAAACGGTCAAAACCTCTTTGGTATGGAGGACGATGGCTGAAATATAAATATGGAGAGGCCTGGCAGATTGATTACATCACACTCCCTCAAACCCGCAACGGCAAGCGCCACGTACTTACAATGGTGGAAGCAACCACCGGATGGCTGGAAACATATCCTGTGCCCCATGCCACCGCCCGGAACACTATCCTGGGCCTTGAAAAGCAAGTCTTATGGCGACATGGCACCCCAGAGAGAATTGAGTCAGACAACGGGACTCATTTCCGAAACAACCTTATAGACACTTGGGCCAAAGAACATGGTATTGAGTGGGTGTATCACATCCCCTATCATGCACCAGCCTCTGGAAAAGTTGAACGATACAATGGACTGTTGAAGACTACACTGAAAGCAATGGGTGCTGGGACATTCAAAAATTGGGATACACATTTGGCAAAGGCCACCTGGTTAGTCAATACCAGGGGATCTGCCAACCGAGCTGGACCTGCCCAATCAAACCTGTTACGCACTGTAGAAGGGGATAAAGTTCCTGTAGTGCACGTAAGAAACATGCTGGGTAAAACAGTCTGGGCTACTCCTGCCTCAGGAAAAGGCAAACCCATTCGTGGAATTGCTTTTGCTCAGGGACCTGGATGCACTTGGTGGGTAATGCAAAAGAATGGGGAGGTCCGGTGTGTACCTCAAGGGGATTTGATACTGGGTGAGAATAGCCCATGAGTTGAATTGTAGTATGTTAATTATTATATAATAATGTATGTCATCACTACCATGATTGCTATATATCATAGATGAAAATGGTGATTAATTAGAATGTATTGGACAGAGTGTAACCTGAGCATGACATAAATGGTATGGAATAAGGGGTGGATATCTGTCCTGGTTCCAGTTAGGACAGAGTTAAGTAGCTCATAGTAGCTGGTAGGGTGCTATGTTTTGGATTAGGATGAGAAGAGCGCTGATAACATGCTGATGTTTTAATTGTTGCAGAGCAGTGTTTACACCAGGCCAAGGACTTTTCGGCTTCTTGCTCTGTCCTGCCAGCGAGCAGGCTGGGGGTGCAGCAGGAGCTGGGAGGGGACAGACCCAGGACAGCTGACCCAAACTGGCCAAAGGGGTATTCCATACCATCTGACGTCATGCTAAACAATATATAGGGGTGGCTGGCCGGGGTGGGGGGGGCCGGCTGCTCGGGAATAGGCTGGGCATCGGTCAGCGGGTGGTGAGCAATTGCATTGTGCATCACTTGTTTTCTTACACATTATTATTGTTAATACTATTACCATTATCACTATTATTATTATTATTGTTATTATTATTTTCCTGTCTTAATAAACTGTCTTTATCTCAACTCACAGGCTTCACTTTCCCGTTTCTCTCCCCCCATCCCAGAGAGGGAGGGGGGAGGGTGAGCGAACGGCTGTGTGGTGTTTAGCTGCCAGCCGGGTTAAACCACAACACCCTCAAATAATTCATCTCTCACTATAGCTGAATGTTGAATGTTGCGCTTTTAAATGTTCAGTTAACATCAGGATTAGGTGAGTGGTGAAAAACAGCAATGTTGTTTTGTGCAAAGGCTGTCAATTTTGATAGCAGATATTCAGTTAAATTATGTTCTATAAACAGAGCCATCTTTAAATACATATTTTCTTCTTTTTATTTCCTTCTTTTCTGAGGGACAAGCTGCTGTTCAGTGACAGTCAAGCCTGTACTGTAACTTCCTTATTCTAGACAGACCAGTAGTTGGGCACAGTACAGCCTGCTCTTAGACACCAAAAAAGGATGACTCATTTTCATTCCAACTATGAGAAAATGAATCTTTGCCATAGGATTTCACAAACTACTTCTAATAATTAAAGCCATAAATGTGTGCTTGTTGCTGCTTCACGCAGTAAAGTGTTTCTGCCTTTCAAAGATACCTAGTAACTTTTATATATTTGATTAATAAAAAGACAGACACAGCAGCTGCAAAATGTTTAATCCTTAAAGAGTTTTTGCTTCAGAAAGAAACAAAGACAGATGTTTTTCTGTAAGTATAGGCTTGAATTTAGTTCATTGTGTTTAAAGATATTGATTAGAGCAATTCAGGTGCTTAACTGAAAGTTAAAGTTAGTCTGTGTGGGGAAAGAAAATGGCCAGGAGAAGGTAAAACTCATAGATTTCCTGGAAAATAGATTCTACTTTGTCTTTGAACGTGGCCTTTGAAGAACTGACACTCAGGACTATGACACTGTGGTGGGTCAACCTTGTTCAGCTGTCAGAAGCCCACACAACCACTTTCTCACTCCCCCTCCTGAACAGAATGGGGGAAGAAAATAAGATGAAAAAGCTTGTGGTATGTAGACAGGGAGATCACATACTGATAAACATGAGCAAGCCAGGCTTAACTAGGGGAAAACTAATTTAATTTATTGTCAACTAAAATAGATTTGAGTGGTGAGAAGCAAAGATAAAATCAATATAGCACCTTCCTCCCACTCCCCTCTACTATTTTTCTGAGGCTACCCTTCACTCCTTCGTTCCTCTACCAAGCTGTACAGTGGGGAATGGAGAATGAGGATCTAGGATCTGTCCACAGCAGTTCCTCTCTGTTGCTCCTTTCCCCTCACACTTCTTTCCCTGTTGCAGCATGGATCCTTCCCACATGCTACAGTCCTCATGAATTGTTCCAGTGTGGGACTTCTCCACAGGGTGCTGTCCTTCAGGAGAAAACTGCTCCAGTGTGATTCCTCTCCCAGGCTTCCATACCTTCTAGACACATCCACCTGCTCTGGCGCAGGGCTTTTCATGTGCTGCAGAGTGGGTATCTGCTCTGACATGGAGTCTTCTCCACAGACTGCAGGGAATTATCTGCTCCAGCACTTGGAGCACATTCTCCCCCTCCTTCTTCTCTGACTTCAGTTTTCACTCATTTGTGAAAAATGAGTTTCTCACCTGTTGTTTCTCTCATCATTTTTTCCTCACTTCTCCCTGCTCTGTGGCATTTTTGACTTTTCCGAACCATTTTTCCTCAGAGGTGCCACAAACATGGCTGATGGGATCACCTGTGTCCCGCAAGTGCGTTCACTGGAGCCAGGTCACATCCAACACAGAACAGCCCCCGGTCTCTTTTCAGCCCTGCAGCCCTCTGGTACCAAAACCCTGTCACCTGCACCCATTACAGATATATTAAATAGGCACTGACTGGATAAATATGGAAAGAAGTCCTGAAAGTCAACAAAATTTAACACAAGAATCTGGTGTACCAGGGAAACCACAGTCACGTAGCTTCATGAGAAGAGAGCAGAGGCAGTGACTGCTGTTTCCAAGCTGAGGCAGGGAAACAACCAGGTGCTTGGCAGGACCCTTTCCTCATGTGGGCTGCCCAGCCTTTCTGTTTAAAGGCACAGGGGTGTTTTAGCACTGCTAATTACTCAGTGGGCTGCCAGACCCAGCTGACAGAAGGCCCAATTCCTAAAGAGATACGGGAGTTAAGTCCTGACTATTTAGACTCCCCTGGCTGGGGTTCCTGGCCATGGCCTGGAGTTGCAGTACAAGAAGAGGAGGTGGTAATGCACATAGACCAGTCACATTCATTAGCTGGCTGGGATTTACTCTGGGGCTGGGCTTTATCATGCTGGGCTTTAATAGCTTTAGCTGTTCCGCACATGAAATATGCATGGGGACAAAAAGTAGGATTGAGAAGGACCCTATAGTTTCATTAGGGCACTAATGTAGGCAAGGGGAGACAAAACTTCTGTTTCTTCTTTCAATGAGATGTTAATATAAAGAGTACTTAAATATTCCCAGAGCACATAATAAAGCCTAGACTTCCCTCCTCCCAGCTAAGAGCCCTAACTGTGAGTTACAGAGGTTGGCCAGCACTGGCTCTTCTGCCTGTGGTTTCCTGAGGGGCCCATCAGAGTGTTTGGCCTCAGCATGTCTGACTCCAGATACAGTTTTGCAGTAGCAAGTGGGGAGACAGTTCATCCTGGTAGAGGGTACGGAGACATGCTGCCCACAGCAGATCCCAACCTTGCTGGGTACCTGCGTACACAGAGCTGCACCTGGAAACATCGGTGCATAGCTCTTTGGACCTCCAGGATTCAGCATTCATCATGGAAAGACTTTGACAATCTTCAGCTTAGAAGACTTAGGGGTCTGAACTGGCAAATATATGCTTACGTTTCTTTCTGTATCTAGCCTTAGCTGGCTTTCACAGGAGACGTACTAAGAAAGTATACTGAAGGATGAGATGGACTGGTGACAGCTACACACAATGACACAGTCAGGCTTTCTGGAAGTAAGGGCATTTACAGACTGCCTACTTTAGCCAAAGACAGATTATTCATGATGTAGAAAGACAGATATATCATATAGAATTGTGGATGTAATGGTTACATATGGCGTGAGTGAAGGATTCTCATAAATAACATCTTTTCTTTCTCCCTCTTATCACAGAAACCTGCACATGTAATTCTCAAGATAAAAAGTAATTTATTTTACTATTCTGCTAAAAAGTAGAGTTTACGTGGTTTTGTGTCTGTATTTTACATGCTTATATGTACTAATGTCACTGGAAAAAACCACACAGAAACTGAAAGGTTGAAGTCTCACTAAGATATTTATCTTTAAAGTAAAATAGACGTTTAAGCTTTCATCTCCTATTAAAATTCTAACATAAGGCATTATATTAAAATAGTGTCATGAGAAAGTCTTGAGAAAAAAAAATCAAAAATACTTCCAAAATGAACTTTTTTTTTCATTTGAGAGTTTTGTTTGCTTGTTTGTTTGTTTTTACTCATAGAAGATAGAAGCCCAAAACTCTCAGATTTGGATATAGGCATTGTAATTAACAGACTGAGTAGAGCAGACTGTGCATTGGTGTGGTTTGCTGATACAACTGAACATCAACATGAAGTATCAAACTTTGTGTGCTTTCATTTATATAATTCAATTAATGTTTTTGTCCTCTGTGTCTGCATCTTGAAATATGCTACAGACAACTTAATAGAGGCACAGACAAAGCAGAAGCTCACAGTTGTTTTTTTTTTTCTGGTTTTGTTTGTGTGTTTTTTTTTGTGTTTTTTTTTTTTTTGTGTGTGTGTGTGTGTGTGATCTTTTTTTCCTGATCAATGCAACAACCTTAGCTAAGCAGACAAATACTGTGCCATTATCATGACTTTCAGCTGCTGCTACACCCATCTCATCTTTTAGGACTTCAGGTAGTTCTACGCTAGAGCAGCTAGCACTGAACTCTGTGCTAGAGTCAGAAGATTTTGTTGCAATAGTCCTGAAATCAGTCTATTTAGAAATACTGACTTGCTGTGGGAAAACACAATGGAAATTATTCAGATCCAATTTTATTTTCGCTCTCTGGAACTAGGGGAGTTGAGAATATTTCCAGATTGATGGAATAAGTCCAAAAGAATTATAGCCAGTCACTCGTGTTTTTGTGTGAATGGCTACAAAGTTAGAACAAAATGAATTTCCCTGAACTTTTATAGGGAGTTAAGAAGTATTATGACAGACAATGTATTAAGTTCTGACTGTGTATTTGAATGCAATTAAAAATGAGACTACTTTGTATTAAAAAACAGACATAAAATATTGCTAAATGCAGACAAAGAAATTTGAATGTTCCACAGAGAAATGAAGCTGGAATTAGTAACTGTTACATTAAAGATATTAGAGAAAAATCACTCAGTATGCGATAAAATTGCAAGTGACCAGTCAAAATAGGTTGCTGGCAAAAAGTAGAATGAATGAAGCCACATAAAAGGATGAAGTCCAAATTGCTTGAACAGTATTTCGCTGGGGAAAAATCCTGAAGTCCTGTAGGTATGTTTGTTTGTTTCCAAATTATACCTGCTAAACAAGCATCAGTTGCTTTCAGCTCTTTAGAGTTAAAGTGCACTTATGATAAAAAAGAAAAGAAGCTTGTCTTCACCTCTTCAGCTTCTTCAGCTCTTGTCTGCTTCACTTAGCAAAAGGAAGGACGTGATTTGACCTGTGAATTACAAGCCAATTTTATGTTTCCTTCAGGCTGTTCAGATACTACAAACAGCATGAATTTCCTGGAATAACAATAAAGTTTTCACAGAATGCTTTCTGAGTATCCCGGCTCCCCTCAGGTAAGAAAGTTGAACAAAAGTTTGATTGTAGCCGGCAATGATAACAAAGAACAAGCTTGAGATGTCTGATATACTGCCAATCAGTGCCTTACTGATATCCTCCTGTTCCACAGTATTAGTTAGCCTGATACAGGTCCGAGCTCAGCGCGTCAGCACTCCACCCTGCTGATGCCTCACAGTTCTGTACTGCACTGGATGCTAGACTGCAGGCACACAGTGTCACTGGACCAGGATCTCCAAAGGATTTTCCTAAACCTCCCTGGCTGAGAAGAACACTCTTGCTGCTGGTCCCAGGTCTAGGCTGAATTTAAGAAACAGAAATTAATCTGGGACCAGAGACTGGAACCAGTAACTCTGCCTGCAGTCAGGTGTCCTCCTCACACATTTTCTCTCATTTTTGATCTATCAGTCTATTTGCATCATGGATATAAATTCAGCAAAATGGCTGGTGGGAAACTCTCCTTGGACAAAAGAGTTGTTTCCATCCAATATGGATGGGAAAATGGAAAACACAAAGATCAGCACAACAATGCTGTCTTTCATGAGTACAACCCATTCTTATCCATTCATTTATCAGATAGTATCTGCTGGGTATTTGCAACTGCAGCCTCCCATTCACAGGCAAAGCAGGACTGCATAGCAGTGAGGTAGATCCAGGTTTTTGGGGTGCTTTTTCAGACGATTTTATTCTTTCCAATCATTTATGCCTACAAAACTTTCCTATTTGTTCCCAAATGTTCTGTTTTTTCACAACTTCTGTAGCCTGGATTCTTGACATGGAGATAGATTTATCTATTTATTTATTTATTTATTTATTTTCTGATGTCAAACAGAAAGTCATTCCACATCCTGGCCAGGTCTGTGTTCCAATGAACATCTCTAAACTCGGCCTAGCAAATTTTTATTTTTATTTTTTTCTGAGCAATTAACTATCTTACCCCCTCCCCCCCTTTTAGTTTGTTATTGAGGCATCCTTCTTCTTCCTTAAAGCTGAAATTATCTGTCTCACCAGGTGTGACCTCGTGATGTGTCTTTTGTTCCAATTCTTGCTGCTTATCATTAACCTGACAAATGTAAGTTTTCTTTCATGCATATCAAAAAGCATTGTAAATACTGAAAGTACAAAAGCACTTCTCAGAAAAGTCCTTCATGTCCCATCTGCAGGATTTGTTTAAAGTTTTTTACAATCTATAAAGTGATGTGTTGAGTGTGTACTATGGTTAGATATCTTTACAGAGCTCAGCATGCTGCTGCCTAAACATTTTATCCCCTGCTGCAGGATAATCTGAGCCCAAGCACTTTCCCATTTATTTTTCATGCAGTATCTTTTCTTGGGGGTATGTGACCTTGATGTGTTGCTAACACCCTGAGATTTATTCAGCAGCTTCCTTTGATGAGGCAGTCTGCCTCATTAAGTCAATCCCCATGCATTCGTAGCTCAAGCCATAGCTGTGAGACAAGTTTCAAGTTAACAGTTTATATCCCCAAATGAGAGCCCTTAATGTTATACCTCATAGTACTTCCACTTTCATAGTGCAAGGACTTCTCTTTTCTTCAGACTGACTGCAGGTTGAAGTCCCATTATCTTCATAAGGCAGAGCACCTGCACGCTATGTGACAAAACAGGTACCCATAGGAGCCCTGGGGAGGCCAAGAGGTACTTTCCATTTTCTGTTATCCTTCTCACAACTGCCTGAGACCACACTCCTGAGTACGGAAATCCCAGCTATTCTGGATGAGAATTTCACATCCTGCTTCTTAACAGTCATGGTCTTACTCTGCTTTTAGCATGCTTCGTGTATTTTCAGAATTTTATATGGAGTAGTGACACCATGTATACCTGTGCTTCAAAGTACAGCTGTTTGGTGGTGCAAACATATCAGATCTTTGGGGTAGTTTTGAACCAAAGAGAAAGAAGTTCACAACTTGAGCTCTAGAAGCAGAATGTACATTATTATATACACATATACATATATATTGTATATATATAAATCAGAGCACTGCATCTGGGAACTCTGAGCAGCTGTGCAAAGAATGCATTGTCAAACAAGCTGTACAACACTGCAGAGAGAAGCAAGGGTGAAGCTGGGGACAGAATTTCCTTCTCCTCAGCTGCTGTTTTTCTGATGAATTAATGAAACTTTAGTTTAAGTTACTGTGAGCTCCATTAAAGGCTGAATTTATCTGTGGATCAAGTATGAGCTTAGGTTTAGAACTATGTGTGAGCTACAAAATCTTCTCCATGTAGCCAAGGAGAAAGAAGCAGAGCATGACTCTGTATGGCTACTGTTATTACAAAGGGTATTGCTAAATACTTGCATAGATTCCTTCAAGCAATTGTAAGTAAGGCCTTGGATACAATATCATTATATTCAACTCTAACACCTTACTCTGGTTTTCTTAATGTTCAAAGTGGCAGACAAATATGAAGAAACATACATCAGATGTGGCAGCATCTAACATCTGGCATCTAACATCTAGCATAAGCAACAAAGTCAGGGGCTTTCAGGGGCTAGCTTCCTTCTGCTGCCTCTACAGCACCCCATATTGTTTCTCTGAAAAAATCACACAGTGCACATGACACTAAGAGGAGTTTTTTCTCCCACTGCTTGGAGCCACTGATCTTTCCTCTTGCTCTGGAATATATAGGAATGCAGTAGCTTTGAAAGTTGCAGCAGTCTGACACATAACATCATTTTTACCCTGACAATTAATGACTGATATCCCATCCATTCCTGCTTCTGCAAAATCTTCATATATATTTGGCTGATCATTTCTTCCTCAGAGGAAATCTGCTGGAAATAATAAAAAAATAATAAATTAAAAATAAATAGTAAACAGGCAGAAGTTTTAGTGCCAGAACGAAGAAGCAAAGGGAATAATGTTTAAGATAAAAATAGTCTATCTGCTCACACAGCTACATTAAACATGAAGAAATTGCCTCAAAATAAAGACACAAGTTTCCTCTGCCGCAATTATATCCATATGGAATAAGTGAGACAGAATCTTTTTCATCAGTGCCTAGACTGGTGAATAGGGAAGATGTGGCTGATGATGTGGACCTAGCAAATCAGAGGCCCATCTGACAGATAGTTACAGTTCTTGGACTATAAGATAGAGTCCCGTGGAATGACTCCCATATTTTCATATATCTGAGATAAGGTGAAAAGTAAGAGATCCATGGACTGTTATATAACATCAGCATCATCCTAATTCTGAGTAAATATATCAGAAAAAAAAAATATGCAGATATGCTAGGGATAGTTATCATTGCTAAGGCTGATAAAAAGCTGTTTAATCTTTGAACGTGTCAGTTTAACTCAGCAGCTGACTGCTTTTTCAGCATCAGCAAACTTCAATAAAGCTATGGGGAAAATACTGTTAGTTGCATGCACAAACATATTACACATTATTTATATTATATATAAATATAAGGAAAGTGCCTTAGTGCTCCAGGATTTGTGTTTTTATTAACTCAGTTTCTACTGGTCAAATATCCCAATTTATATAGTGCTCTTTACAGCTTTGTGACAGTAGCATATAGAACATTTTACAGGACATTTAACATAGAACATTTAACAGTGCTTGTGTTTGCTGTGCAAAAATGTGTTTCCTGTTCAGTATCCTAATCCATAACAGTATATTGCCTTCTCACCTCACATACAGGTGGTGATTTGATGTGACTTATCTAAGACATTGTAAACCCAACTCAGCAGTAAGCTGTTCTGTTTGCAAAATATTAAATTGATTCTCACTTTTCTGGTGCCTATGAGAATAAAGCAAGTGCAGCAGAATGCTAAGTAAAAAATGGAAGATACACTCCAGTAGTGGTTGTATTGGATATTGGTGCTCACCGGGTTGTCCATGTCCAACAAAGGCAAGTTTCCAGAATTAATTATGACAGTGTCTTGAATTAGTAGTCCATGAACTCTTTGAAACAATCCAAAAGCCTTGTATAATTTCCAGTGAGGTGGCTGAATGGGAATTGCACCTGGCTGAATGGGAGTTTGCCTTACTGATCACACCTACCAGCTTGGAAAGATGTTCTCTGCAAATCCCTTGTTTTTCATAGAAAACAGAATAACATTCATTGCCTCATAGTTATGACCCCACCAATGAGAGGCTCACCAACCCCAAGATAATTGTCACAAGCTGTGGGGTTGCTCACTTCCACCAACAGCAGACTATCAGCTTGGTACTGGTTGTCACATCCATGTGCTCCCACCTGCTCTGCTGTCAAGACAGAGAGGTAAGATCCTCACGTAGTGTCATCAGTGTTTCACATAAATATAATATTCACAAAAATATTCAGAAAGTCATAATATTTCACATTATTATTTTGCATATTCCATCCGTTCTTAAAGTACACAAGGCCACTTAGTGCTCCCTGTGTGATTCAGTACAGTGGGTTCCCAGCAATGTGTGCTGGCGTGTCTCACTTTGTGATCATAATCTGTGAACCATACCTCCCCTCTTCCACCCCCACTCAGTCATAGCTCCTGACTGGGGATGTTTACCTTCATTTTCCCTGGCCTCAAAGCAGGGAATTTAAAGCAAATGTCTGCCAACATCTCATGGCAGCAGCTTGTGCAGAGTCATGAAAAAGAAATTATGCCCTCATAAAAAGCAGTAGCTCTTGGCTGCAGTCAGGGCAAGTAAATACACATGAGCTGACCTACTGCCAGGAAATCAGTTTTGCAAGACCAGTAATCCACAACAGACAGCTTTCCCCACATGCCTGGCAGAAGGAAAGCATGGAATGACATGAGTAGTGGCACCATGGAGGGCAGATACTGAGCCAGCCACATTGTACTAGCAAAGATATAGAGTGTGGCAGCTGGGGACTGTCACAGACAATACATAGAGTACAGCACCACACAACTACTTCCACAATGGTTAGTACAGCCTCTAGGGTAAGCCTAAAACTAAAGAAAAAAAAAATTTAAAGGAGCTTGGCTTGTAGCTTTAGCTTGGAGGCTAATCCTAAATTCACTATATCTATATCAAGGCTTTGGGAAGTGGCATCCTGGGGTTCATTTTTGCTACATTTTTGCATTGCACCTATGCAAGCTCCCTGATCCTTGAGGTGGTACAGTCCATGTGGGTAAGACTTTTACTGATATTCACAATCCTGACCAATCTTGGATGTTGCTGAGAGTGGAAATTCATCTGGAGAGGGAAAAAAAATAAAAAATAAAAAAATAAGTGTGCTTTCCATGGAAAGTGCTGGCAAATATCAATGATCACTGTGCAGTGCTTATGTAGTCTAATCTGTTAAAGAAACTCTTCATGGTGTGAATTACCTTGGCCGGGGGGAAAGCCTAGGTAAATCTGATAATTTCATCTCTATTGAACTGGGGCTACAGATGTCAGATTTCATGGTTTGTCTTAAGTTGAAAAATAAAAGTCTCTTTGCTGCATACGCAATCATTAAAACCACCCCTTAGCTGGTAATCAACAGGAAAGGATACATCCTCCCCTGAACTATGGTTTTATGAGTTTGGCTTTCATACAGGAAAACTGAGTGAAATTACTTGTCCAGTTATATGCAGAAGGCTTTGGTGACTTTTAAATTAGTTAACCTGTGGGTAAGGCCTCAGTTTAAGCAGGTCTCAGGTCGAGGAAAACAAGTGATTAAAAAAAAATAAAATTGTCTCATTAGTACCGTGGGCCCCCACAACCATTATTAGCATCTTGACCAGCATTGTTGCTCAAGGTTTGCACTGTGTTTATTCATCAGAAGACTGTAAAGCTAACCTTTCTTAAGATACATGAAAAATATTGACAGGAAACCATCATCCTTAACTTTATAAGATGCCATTTTAACTTCTTATCGAGGAGCAAGAAATGGAGATTTACATTCAAAGAAATTGTTAGTTTGCTTTTCTCAAGTGACCTTTAGAGATTCTGACTGGAGAAAATGTGCCTCCAGCTTTACTCATTCTTTTCCCCTCAGATACAGTCTTGGTTTGTCATTAAAGAATGTTACTACAGCAGCTCTTGAGAAAGCATGCTGTTTTTTTCCCCGAGTTATAGTGGGAAGTATAATTATAGGATAAGCTGCATTGAATTTATGTCAAAACGTTCAGCTCAAGTCACATGTCAGAGAATAAATTAACTAAAAAGAAAAGCTAAACCTTCACCTGTTCTACATTTTTGAACTATGCATTTGGATTGGATTCTGTTCCTGCACAGAGAGAGAGAGACACCTTTTATCTTCCCAAAATGAACAGATGTCTCTTCATCTAGGCTTCCAGTCAATGGAAACTAATTGTACTGTTTATCTCTCCTGTTACAAAGAATTTATGAAGAAGGGATTTGCTTAATGTAATCAGATCTCTCATTCAAAAGGATGGCATCTTTGTACTGTTATAGGCAAAATCCTCAGCTTACTCAGTCAGATTTTCCATGGATGATTTTAAGTTGAGGTTTTAATAATAAAATATTTGTTGTAAAGATAACCGTTTCTTAATCTTAAAGAAAAAAAATAAGAAAAAGGGTCCAGTTTCAAATTTTGAGCACTTTTATATTTTAATTGCAAATATATTTATACTTTCACCTTATTAAAATCTAAAAATGAAAGGGTTCAAAATGTCTTTGAAACCCATGTGGGCTGAAGAATATACGTGTTGTCACTGTGAAAAACTTCATTTGGTAAGAGTGTAACCCACTCAAGAAGTGGCTAGAGATCAGTCGTGTCTGTGACCACCAAAACCTCAGGAAGAGTTTTGCCTTCCTGTTGTGTACACAAGGACTGAAGTGTATTTTTAGTGTAGGAAAAATAGAAAAAAAAAAAAAAAGTGATACATTTTGCCCTGAGCTGAGGATTTATGAGCTTGGACCACTTTCCCTGGCCCAGAATAATGCCCACTGTCCTCAAGGTGCCATATATCCACTGTATCCCTCAGATACGCTCAGTGGTAAAAATGAGCTGTGGATTATTAAGGAGTGAAATGACTAAGGTGCAGGGAACGCCCTGCATGGGAAAATATAATTACACAGTGGCCATGAATTTGCATGGCTACCATGCATTTTATTCAGCTGCTGGAACCACTCAGTGCCCCTTGATAATCTTTTTGGCCCTCCTCTAGTCTAGGAGATCCTAATAGGTTCTAATAGGTCCATGTCCTAGGAGGTCCTAATAGGTCCATGTCCTTATTGTGCGGGGGGGCCCAAAGCTGGGTACAGCACTCCAGGTTGGGTCTCACATGAGCGGAGCAGAGGGGCAGAATCACATCCCTTGCCCTGCCGGCCACACTTCTTTTGATGCAACCCGGAATATGGTTGGTTTCTGGACTGCAAGTGCACATTGCTGGCTCATGTGAAGATTCTCTTTCACCAGTACTTCTCCTCAGAGTTGTTCTCAATCTATTTTCCTCCCAGCCTGTATTTGTGCTTGGGATTGCCTCAGCCCATGTGGAGGACCTTGTGCTTGGCCTTGTTGAACCTCATGACGTTCCACTTCATTCCACACAGGCCCACCTCTCAGGCCTGCCCAGATCCCTCTGGATGGCATCCCTTCCTTCCTGTGTGTCAACCACACCACAGCTTGGAGTCATCAGCAAACTTGCCAAGGATGCACTCAATCCCTCAATCCCACTGTCCATGTCACTGACAAAGACGTAAAGTTCTGTTTCCACTCTTGGTGGAACAGACCAGCTCAAGATCAATTCATAGGAGCTCTGATAGTAGTATGATGCTAGTAACCCCCTAATTCTATTTATTTATTTAATTAATTATCTACTTATAGTTTTGCTCCCTGTCACGTGGCTTTTCTGAGAGATGAGGATATGGCAGTTGTCTAATTATGACTGATTTCTGTGTGAGCATTCCTGTTGCATCTCTTGCTTCTTAAACAGGTGAAGAACAGGGAGGAGAAACTGAAAAATGTATTCTGCCAAGCTTCTGCAACTAAGACAGACAGTACATTAACTTCTGACAATGTAATGTACTAAAGGACAAAACTGTGATTCCACTACAATGTCCCTCTTTGTTGCTGTCACAGTAACGCTACTGGCATTTGAAATGCCCTGTGTTTACAGCTGCTGCTGGATTCAAAGTGACCACACTATTTTTAATGTTTCTTAACTGTTAGAAAGTTGCATAGCCCTTCCAGTCAAGCTGTTTAGAAGGTCTCATGTACAAAAAGCATCCAGGAAGCCTGATCAAGAGCATGCATATGTATAATGGAAAATTTCAGAAAGTCTAAAGGAAACTGAGACTAATCAATGATTCTCCTTCTGAAAGTGCCTTTCAAAAATCTTGTTTTGACAACTCGCCTGGACTCTTCTTTTAGACAGCCATGTTTAGGTGAGATAAATCTTGCTTTTAGGAGCCTTAAAGTCTGCATAATTTTTCTTTTTTTTTTTTTTTTTAATGGCTGAACACACCGATACCATTTATTCTTCTCTCTTCTACAATTATTCTTCCCTTCTCAAAGTCAAATCAGCTAGATTGAATGCATGTTCTGTATCACAGTCACTCCAAGTGAAATAAAAATGTTCAACTAAAGTCTCCTAAGCTGCTTCCAATAGATTATGTTTTATGGAAATTTTCCTTCCAAGTTCTTTCTAATACTGCATCCCTAGTTTCATTTGTTATGTTTATTTTAATTTATATCATTCGCTGTCTCACATATTCCTAACAGAAACATGGTTTTAATAATCACATAACCTGATCTGGCTATATTTTTCAAATATTTAGAAATTGCTCGCAAATAAAGTTCAGGCTAGCTTTTTGGAAATGGAAATATCTGTCTGCACTGTGGGGAGATATAATGGCGACTGCAGAGTTAAGAAAACTTCAATTAACAAATCTGTAGGGAAAAAAAAAAAAAACATATTTCTAATATGATATGAAAAGTCAGTTCTGTTTAAAGATATTTTTGTGCTGTCTGGCATCTCACTTTTATTTAGTCAATCAAATGAATAGATTTACTTTTGAGATATTTGATCATAAATTTATTGAGGTAGATATAGAACAAGGGATTATCTTCATAACAGGCAATAATGGAGCAAATGTATCAAAGAAAATAAATGATATGTTCAAAGAATTAAAATTATTCCCACACAGGAGTTAGACATTTCAGCTGTTTAATGAATTGTTCTTTCTGAGACTGAAGCTAGACTTTGCGTCTTGTCACAAATTAAATGAATTTGGAGGCTGCTTCACTAGATCCTGTCAAAAGTCTCCTGAGAGCTTCCCCCTTTAATACCATGGAACATTTTTCAGGCCCCAGGAGTCCGTGGGACATTTCTTAGCATTAGAAAATGATCATATCATTTGGCATGAAGAACACATTTTTCTCCAGAGAAGCCAGTTCTACAGTAGGCGGTAAATTGGAGGCCAAACCTGGGATAGAGCAGCAGAGCATTAGGAACAAAAGTCAGTTCCATTTGGTGCTTAATGCTCATCGAACGTTTCTTCTCACTGACCTGTTGTAAGCATATTCTGATGATGGGAGAAAATAGAAGCAAGAAACATGTTCTATATTATTGCTACAAAATTTGAGAGGGATGAAAGGTAGCAATATCATCTCCATTGTGTCAACATACTTAAAAATCTCATTAGTAATGGCACAGAACAGGAAATTATTTATGAGTCACAAGTTCTAGCATCTCGAAAGAATGCTATAGTAAAATTAATCACATGGAAAGGTTCAAATGAATAGTTCATATCTTTTCATTTCAGTGTCTGCTTCCTCATTCTGTATCAGTGGAATGAACTTTATTAAGGCAGTGCATATTTATAATCTATAGATAAGGAAGTCAAACTGCTACCCCAAATGTCTATTGTACCCAGGGAAATACAGAACAAATTTTGTCAGGAAGAGACATAGCTCTAAAGTGAGCAGGGGGAAGAGAGCTGCACAGCCACACAACTGAAGAAACTTCACATGGTGCAGGAGAAAGAAGGACACCCTGACTTAAAAGAGTTCTGACCCTGTCTTCTTTCTTCCATGCCTACATATGGGAACAAAAGTTAGACTGATAAAGGACTCTAACAAAAATTAAACAGATATTTCCAAGAGGGACAACATGTTGCAAACAAGCTGCTTACCTTTTCATTTACTGAATGATATAGACAATATACACAATAATATTTCATATCAGTAACATTATGTTTGGCAAGAAATAGAAGTTGCATCATAACATATAATTATAGAATATCCTGAGTTGGAAGGAACTCACAAGGATCATCGAGCCTAACTCCTGGCTGCAGACTGGACCACCCAAAAATCAGACCACGTGTCTGAGAGCATTGTCCAAATGCTTCCTGAACTTCGGCAGGCTTGGTGCTGTGACCACTGCCCTGGGGAGCCTGTCCCAGTGCCTGACCACCCTCTGGGTGCAGAACCTTTCCCTAACACCCAGCCTGACCCTCCCCTGTCCCAGCTCCATGCTGTTCCCTTGGGTCCTGTCATTGTCCCCAGAGAGAAGCTGTGAGCATATTTGTGAAACAAGGACCAAAATCTAAAACCCTGACCCAGAGACTGATGTCATTGACTCCAGAGACCTAGGCAGGGTGTCACAGAGATGGTCAAATTCCCTGTTCCCTGGCCAGGCCCCTCCCATTCTCCTCCAGCTTGTAACTGCAAGTCTCATCATATTTTAATTCCATATCTAAGCAGAAAATATAAGTTATTTTATAGGTTTTGGTACTGAAAATAATAGATGAATTGTCAGAAATATTCCCTTAGATGGAATGATTTTAAATAGAAAAGTTTTTTACTGAGAAAAAGTTCAGTCAGTGAAGTCCTTGTAGCTCAAACAAATATTTCCAGGACTCAGCAGGGCCAAACTTAATGTCCTTGTTAAGGATGAAGTAGCTCACAAATGTGTTTACAAATGTGTTTCTGTTGCTGCAAGCAAGCTCTATAAAATGAGACTTAAGCAAAGAGACAACAACAAAGCAAACAAGCAACCAAACAGAAAAACACACACACACACACAAAAAAAAAAAAAAAAAAAAAAAAGCTATAGAATCATAGAACCATAAAATTTTTTAGCAAAGCAAAGGCAAATAGGTGACTTGGATGTTGTGCCTGAGCAGGTAGGTACTTATATATGGAAGAGGTTTGTCCATCAAGGTATTTTCAGTCTTACTGACAATCATAACAAAAGTCAGTGCCAAAAAATAAAGTTGGACAAATTCAACTTCGAAATAAAAGGAAAATTCCTGGCAGATCTTTGAGGATTAATTAGGCATGTGGAACAGTTCACAGAGGCAGATAATGAAGATTGTGAGGTGAAGTCTTTGAAATAAAGATATCAAATGTCTTCTCTGAAAAATATATTTAAATATATGCCAGATTTTTGCAGCTTCTGTGAGAATTTTTTTGGTTGTTTGTTGTTTGCATGGTAGCTAAGGGCAGCAGGGTGGGGAAGAGCCAGGTCATGATGTTGTCTTCTGACCACGGTCTGTAACAATCTGCATGGCCCAGATCCCCCTGCACGAGCTTTAGGGGAGCAGCAGTGCCTACATGGCCCTCGGCATCCACAGAGTATTTGCAGAAGGACAGTAAGACAATGACCAAAATCCAGTCCAAACACCAGCCCTGTCCTCATTCTTAAGTCATGCTGCTTTCTCATTGTCTTGCTCTTCCCTTGAATTTTCTATTCCTTGCTGCAGATGAAGCCCAGTTTCAACAGAATAATGTGTGCCAATGTCCACCAAGAGAAACAGTGGGAAAAATAAGATTTTGATTTCAGCTTCTCTGGTTTACATCTGGTGTAACTTTACTGATTTTTGAGGCTAGATTAAATTCAGGTAGTTCTGAATTCTGAAAAGAATAGAACAGTCTGATTTAACAAACTTAACAGTAAGTACACGAATAGTTCAGCCATTGTCAGAAAGACTAGTTGTTAGTCCATTTATAAGGTCGAGTGTTTTTCTAGATATAGGCCAATGTGCTCAGCACAGCAAAGAAAGAAATCCTCATGTTATATCCTTATATCATCAACAGAAGTTTATATCATCATAGCAATCCTTATATTCATCAATAGAAGTTTATCAATTTACAGAAAAAGTGTTTTGGTGGGAATACAACTGTTACTATAACCTAGAGCTCCTGAACACCTTTGTCAAATCTCTTCTTCTCAAAGTCCCATGTGATACTCGTGAAAGACCTAAGAATTCACAATAAATGAACTTATCATTCACTACAAGCTGGAAACAGCTTCCGAAATTGAAGAAAATATCTTTCACTTATGAAATTTGCTTGGTCCAATCATGTACAACATTATCATGGCCATGGAGGATTCCCAGATATTAGCTTAAAGACTAAGTAATCTGTTTCTCCAGACTATTATTAAAACTAGCAGTTCTGTTTTCTGAAGAGAGCGAGAAATATGCCACACATATCAACACTGGGTAATGGTTGCTTTTATAGTTCTCTTAATTGAAATAAAATGTTCTTTCACTAGTGTTTATACTGGAAAAAAATAAAATAAATAAGATAACCTTGGAAGTATACGGATTGAAAGGAAAGACTGTTATATGCTGGCTAAGGCCAGAAAACTAAAGACTGGATTTGTTGTTACCTTTGTTGTTACATAAAGTTATTCTGTGTCCTTGAAGGGTCTCCAAGTCCGACAGTTAATTTTTCAGTTCACTTAAATATTCTTATTGTGTAGCAATATTAACTGCCAAGTTAATTTAATGTTAAATGGTGGTAATTCCATAAAAATACTTAAAGAGTTGATGAATTATATTCCAGCATTATTTTCACTACTTGAAAATACATTTCTTTGGATGGATCCAGCATAAATTCCCAAAAGACAATATATTTTCTGAGAGCTCAAAACTATAGCTTCAAAAACAATATCTAGGAAAAATACAGCATCTCATAGTTTAAATATATCAACCACAACATCAGCTGCTAATATTTCCCAAAGGGTGTCTGACTTATGTCTTTTCTGTAGTTTTGTGTGAGGGAGGATGTATGAACTATCACACCAAGGTTTATGAAAGTTGAAGTGAGCAGTCAGGGTGACATTTTTCAATATTTGATGTCAAGTCTTCCACCTATCCACTATAGCAAGGTTGGGTAGATCAAGGGGAAGTATTTAAAGGCTGACACAATATTTACTTCCTGTCACGAAGAGCAGATTGCCCCATGTAACTTCTCTCCTGAAGAAAACCTCTGCTATCTCAACAGAACTGTGTGTGTGTTTTAAAAAATGTTGGGTTAATCATTACCATATTTCTACTGCTCTGTTCTAACAGCAAATGTCTACAACTTAGTTATGACTTTGGCTTTAGATACCTCTTGTTCTACAGCACCAAGGGTAGTGTTTGCCTGTAAACTGATATCTGTATTTTAATGACTCAGTGAGGAAGTCTTTTATTTTGTATCTGCACAGTGAAAGCCAATGCTCTGTCCTGGAGGTGCTAAGTCACAAGTTTTTGTAATGAGATAAGCGAGGCGCTGCTTTTTTCGGTATTAGAACAAAACATGGCAAACGCTTGTAAAACATTTCAAGTAAAAGGTCTGAAACAGGTATGAATAAAACAGGCAGTAAAAAGATGTCTTTGATTACCTTGGTAAACCACCATACTAACACCAGTTTCTTGGAGTCAGCTTGCATTTACCATTTCAATAGGTGACATTCCCTGGGACAGTCCTCTGGGAAGACCCTCATAAGAATCCAACTTCATCCTTTCCACTTCACACCATTCTATCAAAAGCCAGTGGGAGAGCTCTAAGCTATGTGAATTTGCATGTGAATCCAAGCAAGATCCTCCTGGAACAGGTCCCACAGGTGCTGTAATAGCTAAGAGACATAGAAGAGTGGCTCTTTTCACCTCATTTTTAGCCCTATAATGCTGTTTTACCCAGTAAGGTGAATGCAACCTGGTAACATATTTTTGGGAGAACGGGGAGGAGTCACATTTTGCATATACATGTTTTTCCCTCTATGTTTGCAGCTAGTGTTCTGAAGATTTCACGGGAGTTTCCAGCATGTGCCTGTGTTACAACACCTGCTCTAAAAAAAAAAAAAAACAAAAAAACTTCCTCTCCTTTCATAGGTTCAGTTCAGAAAGCAAACATCACTAAAAATAAAGCTTTTTTTTTTTTTTTTTGCCTTTTTTTTTCCCATTAGCACAATTCTACTGTGCCTGTTTCCAGGGTACAGTGCCAGCCAAGACCACTTCCTGATACAAGGAGGAAGAGGAAGAAAATTAGTAAGTGGGGCTCCTTGTCTTAACTTTTATTTTTTTTATTTTTTTTTTTTTTGGTGAGAAACTAGAGATGGTCCAGAGCATTAATATCAATAACTCCAAAATCATCACAGTCACAATTTCTGTGTGCTACCTGGGAGCTCCTGAAGGTGTAACTCCATACTGATCCAAAAGCAGCCATGGCAGAGCTCTTACCAGTGCACTAGCCACTTGTGATGTACCTGCTGGGATTGGAGCCCTGCAAGACATGGTAAATTATCCCATAGCATATAAGGTCTTACATCCTTAGTAAAATCTGCACCACATTATGCTTCTGTACTGTGCTTTCCTATATAGATTTACCTGAGCTTTACAAACATTAAGTGGGTGTTTGCAACCTTGTTGTCATGGTGAAACAGCTGCATTTTCTAGGCATCAGTTATGTCAATAGGATAACCCAAGGAAGAATATAAATGAAAGTATCTAGAGAATCACAGCCACGGAGAGATACTGGTAGAGTCAGATAGAGTAATCTGGAGGATCCACATCCCTCTTCCCCTCCATCCTTTCCTGTGCCTATTTCCCATGAGGGCTGTTTAGGAGAAAAGAGGAATGTCTATTTGGTAACAGGACATAATTACCTTCTACACTGTTTACAGAAAACGGGCTAGCTGCTGTAAGCAGATAGAACCAGCCCAGCACAAAGCCTGCTCAAAACACTTAGCCGCAGCATTCAGCTTGGTAATGATTCAGGCCTCCAGGGAAGATGGAGCACAAGGGTCAAACATTAAAACAACATTAGTTAAAAAGCATGTGTGTTAAGGTCATGGCTGGAAGAACATGGCATTTTCTCATACATCCCAGCAAAGTATAGAAACACAATATGTCCTGTGTAGAACACTCACTTTTTACATGCAAAGTAGGCTGCGATCATGAATAGTTATGAATTATACTTCATTAATGCTGATGCAGTGCTCTCCAAAGGCTTTTTCTTTTCCTGCCATGCAGAGATGCCCTAGAAATTCAACCAAAGAAAAGATGTGGGCAGGAACAAAAGACCTCAGCCAGCTGCCAGATTCGTTTGTAACAGTACAACAAGTGTGGTCCTAGAAAGTAGGAAATTGCTGCTGCACAGTTGGAGTCAGTTCTTTCATTCAGTGTCAGAACAAGGCTTTCTAGCAGGGTTCCTACATGAGGGGCAACTTAACAAACATATGAATGGCTCTATTCAGCAAGACCACAGTCTGTCCAGCTAAGTGTCCTGCCAATAGTGGATGCTTTGGAAAGATTATAGGAATAGAACCAGAAGAGACTGATGCTTCCCAAGATTAGCCTCTCAAATGGCACCCTCTTACAGCACTAGAAGTGCCATTTGGAGTTGGTCTGAGGAGAAGGTTTTACTCTGAGCACTGGACTGTTAAGTGTCCATGATGCTTAACTGTGTGCACGCCTTGAGGCACAGGCTTGAACTCTATGCTCATTATTCACTTTCAGCTACTTCTCCTTCAACACAAAGC
>NC_137697.1:15313034-15415519 GCF_964034855.1 Anser brachyrhynchus | reverse complement strand
GAGAGGAGAGGAGAGGAGAGGAGAGGAGAGGAGAGGAGAGGAGAGGAGAGGAGAGGATGGAAGGAAGGAAGGAAGGAAGGAAGGAAGGAAGGAAGGAAGGAAGGAAGGAAGGAAGGAAGGAAGGAAGGAAGGAAGGAAGGAAGGAAGGAAGGAAGGAAGGAAGGAAGGAGGGAAGGGAGGGAGGAAGGGAGGGAGGAAGGGAGGAAGGAGGAACCAAGTAAAGTATAGTGTAGACAAAGCTGACTGATATTGACTGATCTCAGTATCCTGGTCCTGTTTTATTTTGCAGTAGAGAAATAGCTTTTCGTTTAAAAATTCTCAGAATATTCAGTGATTTTGGCCACCCACTTCTAGAATCCATGTATGCTTTTAATTTCTGTGGCCATGCTAGAACAAGGAGTTACAGCTTCTTTCTGGAAGAACCACCTCACTGCCCTTTATTCAATGCATGAACTTTTGGGCTATGTATATGAGGATACAGCTGCAGAGCTCTCTGGGCTCTGATTGACTCCTTCCCTTGAGCACTAGTACACTGTTACTATACTACTGGGCACACAACAAGTAGAGACATTGTAGGTGGTGTCCCAGTGACTAGCCAGCTTTGTCATGGTTCTGGCACAGTTAAGGAGTCTTTTTGCAGACCAGTTCCAAAGGCTTTACAAGCTGTCTTTAAGGAGTTAAAGACATATCAGGCTTTTGGCTAGTGGGAATCAGATCTGCTTTCTGTCTAAAAAAGATGTAAATGAGCTGCATCTTGGAAGTGCATTCTTTTGTGTGTATATATCATAGAATCATAGGATGGTTTGGGTTGGAAAGGACCTCAAAGATCATCTAATTCCCTCCCTTCCCCTTCTCCCCACCATGGGCAGAGACACTTCCACCAGATCAGTTTGCTCAAAGCCACGTCCAGCCTGGTCTTGAGTAGTTTCAGGGATGGGGCATCCACAGCTTCTCTGGGCAACTTGTGCCAGTGCCTCACCATCCTCACAGTAAAGAATTTCTTCCTTATCTAATCTAAATCTACACATGTACTATCCTGTAGGCCCCCTTTAGGTACTGGACAGCAGCTATAAGGACTGCTACTAGGAGAAGAACGTGGAAATAGTTTTTTACTGTGTGGGTGACTGAACACTGACAAAGGTTACCCAAAGACCTTGTAGAGCTCCTCCTTGGAGATATTCAAAAGCCACCTGGACATGGTCCTTGGCAACCTGCTGTAGGTGACTTCTTGAGCAGAGGTGGTTAGACTGCATGGCCTCCAGAAGTCCCTTTAAGCCTCAGCCTTTTTGTGGTTATGTAATTCTGTTAAAATGCTAAAGGCTATTCCATGAGCTGTAAAAAAAAAAATATAAAAAAATAAAAGACCACTGAACAAAAGAATCATTGTAAACCTGGCTGACCTACTGAATCCTTCATATCTCAGAGACCACATCTGCCAGTTTCTGTGAACAAAGAACACCTTTGTCTGTTTGAGTGGTCTAGGAAAGTCTCATTGAAGGGAAGCTGGTGGAGTTTTGTAGAAGTGATTAAGGCTGTGAAGTAATCTGCCAAACTCACAAGTGGAACCTCAACCTACCTCCATCAGCTGTGGCTGCTGCCTAACACAAAGCACGAGTCCTGCTGCACCAGTGAGATTAGAAGGGTTTACTGGAGCTTTGACATTGCTATGAAATAGTCTTATTTATACAATAGTGTGGTTAACAGGAAAGCACACATGTGCCAAAGGGAAAAAAAAAAAAAAAAAAAAAAAAGCAAAGCAAAACAATTTGATACTTCAGCCTCCTCTCCCCCAGAAAAGCAGATTATGTATAATACTTGTCTTCAGTCAAATGCATGCTGTATGACAAGTCTTTGTTCATTTAACAAAAGATCATTTACACTGTTGTTCCTTTAGATTGCTGTACTTCCTAAAGGTCTACATTCTGAGAAAAAATCAAAACTGAACATAGGATCACTCAGGTTTCCCTGTCCATTATAAACTAATTTATACATAATTGTGTAAATTCATTGAGATGCATAGCACCAGTTCTTCCAGATGACAATTCTCCTGAGGGAGCATGAAGGATCATGGCTGCCCTGCCAGTTGCATTCATCCCAGAGTCATTCCAGAGCACATCTCCTGCAGCCTGAAGTGTTACTCTGGACTTATGCCCATGATATTGGGAGAACAATCTTGTTCTCAGGTTTGCCTTCTCAACACTTACAAGATTTCAATGAGCAAATGTGTAAAAAATATGAGGACATCAATGGTATCACAAGAACTACAATTCCTTAGATACCATTTGTAATTAGTTTTGATAACCTGATACACTAGTTTAAAAGCCGTTGCTATAGCAACCTAAAGTCAAGTCAAGGAGTTGGATGTGTTAATTGGCATACTCTGTAAGTAGCTCATTCACTGGTTTCTATTGCTATGGAAACATAAATGTCATTTTACACTGATGACAAAGGTCTGAGTTATGCTTTTATTTTTTGTTCTTCCTTCCAGCATCTTGTGTTCATATAATTACATTTAATAAATGAATGCAAGTCCTAATCTCAGGGAGATTAAGGATTTCTAACCTGAATTCAGCATCTGCATCCCAGCAAACCTGGAAATTCCATGCACTCTTTCTTTAACAAAAAATTAACAAAGCTATAAGTTTTAAAATAAAACGCTGTCAAAAAATGGCAGGTTGTCCTAAACACTGCTGAAATATCAGCTACAGGACATAACTACTGAAATGGAAGTGTCCAACTTGGAAGACATTAGACTTGTAGTACTTTGTGCTGCCCCAGAAATCTGTTATTAAAGTTTAGTCTCTGATATTGGTTATACAGGGATAAGCACTACTTAAGACATGAGTCACAGCAATGCTCCAACGTTGTCCCTACATCGGACTAGGGTTACAGAAGGCTAATACACTGAAGATTTTATTCTCAGCTACTGGCTGTAGATTGTTGGTGAGAGCTGTCAGCGTCCTGACCACAGGTTTTTGCCATAAATTACTGCCTGCTTGTCTGAATTCTCACTGATTTCTTTAGAAGGAGTTCAGATTCAGATGTGTTATTAATAGTGGTGCCAATGTCTTTTGATCAGTGTCTTTCTTTTTACTTAAAACATTAGTACATAAATAAAAGCATAGAGTTTCTATTTGGTATTAGTGGAGTCACAGATATCAAAAAGTACTATCTACCCCTTTTCAGTGACTATTTTACATCATCTCAAAGCATTATGGCATGTGAATTACCAGTAAAAGAAGAGCTGTCAGAGGAAGAGAGGACCAGAAAGCAGTGAGTATATGGCCCAGCAAGACAAATTCTATCCTGTGTGTTCAAAACACAACTCATCTCTCTAAATCCAATCTTGTTATGTTTTGGAAAGCAGTGGATTTACTTTTTAGAATCTATTTTCTTTCTGAGGATTTTAAATGGTGCAGAAAGACATGATTCTGACTGTTTGCTGTTTGCCTTAGTGATAGCAAATGTTAAGGAGAAGAAACTGCCTTCTTTGTATTGCTAGCTATGGCAATAATGTGCAGTTCTTTGGTACCTTGGTACTGTTCACTGGTTACTGCACAGGAAATCTATTCAGTATCTCAGTTAACAACTTAATTGATTAACATTACACTAATAAGGATTTCTAAGATCATTTCTATCTGTAGCATGCAAAAAAGGGAACACTACTCTGAATAGATGTGTGAAAAACTAACAACACAGGCTGAACTAATGAGCGGAATGACACACAAAGCTAAAACAAAAGCATTTACTAATCTTTTCTTCCATCTTACAGTGAAATCATTAAGGCATAATTGTGAAGTTATTAAAACAAATGCCTCTTAATTGGAGAGGTGGTGTTATTTCCATAGCCTTTTAAATATATTTTAAGATCTGGCAGTATACAATCTCCTTCCAAACAGTCCCACTTCTCATATTAATTCTTTCTGCAAATGATCTTACCTCATCACTTATTCATATTTCCCCAGTGTGACAATAGTTGATAAAGAAAACAAAGGAGATATTTAAAATAGAGTTTAATCATACGGTATTCTCAAGCAAATTGCTCACTTTAAAACTAGTTCAAAACTAACACATTTCCAGCAAGAGGAACAAATTTTCTATGTTCTGCCTTGAGACATTATTCATGAGCACAGACAGAGGCTGATCCATGTTCTTCAATCTGTTCCATATGAACAACGCATGCACCTGAGGGATCACTCCATGGACGTTTCCTCCAGACATACAGCTTAGTTAAGGCTTTCCCAGCCCTTCTTTTCCTGAATTGCTTGTTCCCACTATCATGCTGCTATTGACTTAATTCTTTGGAGTGACAAGACTAATCATGGAGCTGATTCAATCAGAAAATGTATTTTGGAGAGCTTAATTTAGTCCACATCCTTTCACAGAGGAAGACGGATGAAGGAGAAAGTGGGAGGACAGAAACCTCTCAAAATAGCTTTGCTATAGGAGAAACTGTAAGGTTGAATCACAGCCACAGTAAGACTCCTCCAGCTCCCAGAAGATGCTCCCTCAGTACAAGAAGGACATCAAGGCCCTGGAGCGTGTCCAGAGAAGGGCTACGAAGCTGGTGAAGGGCCTGTAACACAAGTCCTATGGGGAGCGGCTGGGGGAACTGGGGTTGTTTAGTCTGGAGAAGAGGAGGCTCAGGGGAGACCTTATTGCTCTCTACAGCTACCTGAAAGGAAGGTGTGGGGAGCTGGGGGTCGGCCTCTTCTCACAGGTAACTAGTGATAGGACTAGAGGGAATGGTTTCAAGTTGTAACAGAGGAGGTTTAGGTTGGAAATTAGAAGACATTTCTTCTCAGAAAGAATAGTCAGGCATTGGAACGGGTTGTTCATGGAGGTGGTGGAGTAACTGTCCCTGGGGGTGTTTAAGGAAAGGCTGGACGCGGTGCTTAGGGAAGTGGTTTAGTGGGTGATATTGGTAGTAGGATGATGGTCAGACCAGATGATCTTGGAAGTCTTTTCCAACCTTGATGATTCTGTGATTCTTTCTTGTGTCAACCCTGCACACTGCAGCAGATGCAGACATGCCCAAGCTAGTTCCACATAATATTCTCAGCAGGATGATTTGGTTTCGAGCTGTTGTGGGTAGGCTGCTTCCGCTATCCTACCCAGCTCAGGTAGAGCCTTCTGGTGTAAGTGTGATCTGTGCACTGGAGTACTATGCTGCAACCTATAGTCCAGTTAAAGTGCAGTTGGGCTAGTTAAGATAAGACCCTGGTGACTGTGTCATTGTGAGTAATACTTACAGCTGATATAGGATGCAACAAAAACTTCTTCCACTGAAATTCTGATCTCAGTGATGTCCCTGTTTATTTTTACTGTAGCCAATATTTGATCCTTAGCATGATGAAGATCATGTTCTGCTACAATTATTCTGCCATATATTTTTCAACATATTTAGGTTACAAGGGCAAATGACCTATCAGCACTGCACAAACAAATAATCCAATTACAATGCAAACACTTTCAATACTGCACCTTTCATAAAAGATCTTTACCTACGTATCTCTTGAAAGCAGCATTAACCAGCATAAGGAGACCTCAGCTCTTTTTCTGTGTCAACTTCACAGCTGGAAATCTTAGCATTAGAGAAGGTAGACACTGTTTTCAGTCAGCTGAAAACAAACTGTGCTAAAACATGCATCTCGGATCATTCAGAATTCACTTCACCAGAGGCAGTTCTGTCACTGTATGTTCATATCTGATTCAATGGAAAAGGTATCTCATGGCCATTTAAAAAGCTTCAGATTCATATTATCTTTTGCTCCAGCAAAAGTGAGTGAAACAAAAAGGAAAAAGGTAAATCCAACAGAAGTAAAAAACAGATTTGAGAGCAGTTCAGTGCCTGGAGATAAAAAATGAGATTTTGTTACAGAATGACACTTGTAAAAAATCTGGCAACATCAGCTGTTACAAAGAAGCTTTGCAGGTGAGCCTGGTGATATGCACAGGCTGCTGCTCCCCATGGCAGAGAAGCCTGGGTACAATTACAGCTATATTATAAAGGGAGCTTGTTACCATTTAAACAGGTGGGAACTTCCCTGGTCGTTTTGATGAGATGAGGTCTGCATTCTGCATGGCTGCTGTCAGCTAAGCCCAAGAACCTCAGATGGAGATGGACATCACTCTGATGTGACCTAGGGTGGGGAAATGACCCTTGTTTCCACATGCGGCCTGTGGTAGTGCTGGGGCATACCCAGGGTCACTATACTGTTCCCAGTGGGAAGATATCAGGCAGCTGCACTGGCACAATGCCACAGGCAGTGGGGTCCCACAGGCAACGTGCCACAGCCACAGAAATGGGTCTTAGACCTTATTTGCTCCTGTTCCCTGCTCACCGGCTGCAGCCCTGACATCAGTCACTGTCTTTGTTATCATACTTGATATGCATGCACAGGCTAGTGTCACAACATGCAGGAGACAGGAGCTAATGAGGGAAAGGTTGTTAATAACCTTTCCTCCTTCTCCCGCCTGCTTCTCCTTATTTTGATAAGTCTCTCCTCTCTCAATGGGGCAAGGAACAAGAGCAATTTCATTAGTTCATTCATTTTCACAGAGATGTGTGGTGTTTTACCAAGTGGCTGTATGAAAACCATTTATTAGCTCTTTATACCAAATGCAGTAGGAAGGGTATCTAGTCATGTGCTGTGAGTACCACTGATAGGACACTGAGAAACCTTCCTCAAAAATGAAGCATCAATATAATTTCAACTAAGAAACCTACTATAAGCAATTTTGTGTAACAAGGCACACTAAAAACTAGAACACCCTTTCATTGCCTGGGAATGCATTCTGCCCCAAAATCTTTTTAAAAATAATATATATACATTTTAGGAATCCAGGGACTCACTGTCATTTTCCTAAACAGTTTCATAAGGCTATGAAACTAGCTTCTAGATACCTATCTAGTTTGTTGCAAAAGAAAACTGCTGCCCAAGGTGAGAAACTGAATTTAATCTGAACCATTTGGACTCTAGGGAAAGCAACTGGAATTTCATATGTGGTAGAAGTTGGCCATAGACCTTGTTTTACCTGCAGCTGTTAGGTGAACATCAAAATGATTGTGTCAGTGTAGTTATAATGCCCAGACTTAAAGGTTGTCCTGGTGAACACTAGAACCAGAGACCTAACAATAAATGAAGCTGCCCTTTATTCCCAGACTGTCTGGGAGAAATGTCAGGCTTATTCAAGTGGGATCAGGATCAGCTATATGGTGTTGCTGTAAGGTGCTGTACTTGAAAACTTAGCCAAGAAGGCAAAATGCACAAGAGTATCTTTGTATCTTCTACCTGCTATAGCCTAACAGTACGCCAGCATCCAGCAAGGATGATGGAGTGATACTGCCAATGTGAGCCTTTGTTCTCACAGTCAAGTACACAGCTACCTTGATTCTTAAAAGCATAATTACACCTTTTACCTGCTGTGATATAGAGATTGCTCTTTTAGCGCCTAGAATTTGATACCTGCTTTCACAGTAAGGCACTGGGATTTGTCTTCAGACATGAAGCTCCTGGGTTAGATTTTAAAATGAAGAATAGCAATTTACTACAGTGAAAAGGATTTGTGCATTCTCTGGGTATATTTTTCTTGACCCCTTTTTCATCTTTTAAAAACACTTCCAACTTCACAAGGGTTTCAGGATCTGTAAGATGTGTGACCTAGTATACCATCTTGTGAGAAAGACACAAGGATTTGTGACTGTCACAGGAAAGGCAGCACAATGTGTCCATGTAAAGTGCAGTCACAGCTGAACAAAGAACATGAGCAATTAACACTAGAACACATACATTGAGTTTCCAACAGCAGAGGACAGGATAGGTAAGCAAATTCATCAAGAAGATACGTAGACAGAGACGGAATAGTTTAAATGAACACTGGTAACTTTCAAGCTGCACTGATGGAAGCATAAGTATTCACACACATTTCTCCTCTGTCTGCGGGTAGTACAAAAATCTCTAGAATATTTGTACATATTTTTAATCCTACTTCAGATCAAAGACTGACCTTTGTTTTAACTCATTTGATCTCTGCTGTTCCCTCATCTTCAGCTTCCCTGGTACACACGATCTCATTCATCTTCAATCTGAAATGTAGCTGTTAAATTCCCTGTGGATGTGAGCTGGTGTTCACATTGGTCTATCTTCAGATCCAATTTCTGGTTCTCACTTTTCTCTTTACAAGGTTCAAATTTCTTACTTGGCCTTCCAAGGCTATTCTCAGTGGTCTTTTTGTTGCCCTTAGCTGGGCTGATATCTTCTGGCTACTCTAAAAATATCAGTTAGGTCACCGATCTCTGAGCTTGTCAGGATGTTCTCAGACCCACATTTCCAGGGGTTATATGTACCTACCTTGTTCATTTTACCACTCAGTTGTACTTTAAAGAGGGGACACTGATTTTGTCTGTGGATAAATGCAAATGAAATAACCCATCTACTAATGTTGGTCACACTAAGGGATAGCATTTTATCTATCAAGAATCTTGGTATTTTAGTAGTTTGCCATTGAAAAGCAAGAAAACAACTGTAGTCTTTAGTTGTTTCTCCTGCACTTTGTGTGCAGCTTATCTGAGGCTGTAATCTTTGCAGGCCAAGAACTGTCTTTCTGTAAGTGAAGATTATTTTGATTGCTACCAGAATTTGAGGAATTAGCAATAATAAAGTTCAACTCTTCAGAAAAATTTGCTTTCACATTCTGTTTCCTAGGACTTCTGGCTTCTGTTAAAAATATCTGAGCTGATAGCTGCTGCACGTATTAAAAAAAATAATAAATAAATATGCACCATATTGAGAAAATCACACCGTGTCACAAAAATTTTCTTCACACTGTACACCAAAATGTGTCTAAGCTTTTACAGGGAAATGTGCTATGTTCACCTCTTCATAAATGTAATATCATTCCAAAGTTTCACTTTCCACAAAGAATGTCAAACTCCTTTGGACAGCAGCAGTTCATTCAGTCTTTGCAGGCTGCAGATACCAGCTGTTTTGCTGAACCATTTTAGGATTAATGAGCTTTGTAAAACTGTACAGAAGTGAGATTTAAGGGCAACTTAATTTGCTATAGTTTTCACTGTACAATTGGGCTTGTTTCAGTTTTTGTGATGTGTTGGAGCCATCAAAATGTTGCTTCACTCTGATGACTGCTGTTTTGGTTAGTACTGATCTAGTAGAACATTACTGAGGTCACAAACATATCGTGAAGAATACACCATTAAAATAAATATATCTCTCCCCTTGCACAACAGGAACCATATTTACATCATTCATTTTGCAAATGCTGCTTTGTAAATCAGAATCATAGGAAAATCTTGCTTGGGGGATATCTGGGCGGCACATAGTGCAGCACCCTGCTCAGCACAGGGCTAAGTGCAAAGTCAGGTCAGGTTGTCCAGGGACTTATCTTGTGAAATCTCCAAGGATGCAGAACCATGGCCTGTCTCTTCACCTTTCTCCAGTTCTCATTGTGAAGGATTTATTTTGATGTACTTTGTAGTAGCATACAGATAAACTGCACAGCTTTCTGTTGAATTCAAGCAGTTTTACATCATGTAAATGAACTGGCAGCAGGACAACATTTCATGTGTAGGCAAATGATCAGTCCTCCAGTCACCTGGATGGCAGAGTTGAGAGATCTGGCAGGCAAAGCAGAGGAGACTGTCTTCACTGCAAGAACACAAGCTGCAGCTTCCTTTGATTTCAACGGAGTTCTTCATATTCATCAGGAACGTGACAGTGAGTAACGGCTCATGTAACCCATCTTTGAAGTTGGATCAAGCTGCTATGCATGTACTCTTCCAGTGAAGCACAGAAGTCAAGGTGCTGATATTAGTTTATTTTCTTCAGTCGTCAGATGTATGTTCCCTTAAGGGAATCTTAAAACAGGAAACGAAGGAAACCTTTCATCCCCGTAATTTTGTATCATCCCAAAGGCCTATGCTTAGTGCTGCCTGGAGCTATAAAAAAAAAAAAAAAAAAAAAAGGTCAAAAGATTAAAATCTTCTGTACACACACAAAAAAGTGCATCTTTTTGAAGGTTTTGTTTCTGAAGTGCAATCAAGTTTCTACATTTGAGGTAAAAAGAGTTTAGGGGATTAAATCTCCACAAAATCCCACTGACTGAAGGCCTTTCAAAGTGATGACATGCATGCAATTAGAGACTTTATGTTTACAGAGTCAGGGAAGGTCCCTCCATCACCCTTAATTACAGGTTATGCTAGAATATGGTTATAAACATTCATCTTTATCCAGACACTTCCCAAATCCCAAGGCCCTATTGCTAAAATATCCTTGGTTTGATAATTGTGATGTTGTACTTGCATGTGATGATGTGACAGGATCACTGCTGAGGCTGTGCTTTTTTGGAGATCGCAGAAGCTGCACAGCAATTCCCAAATGTGTAAACACGCTCTGTGCCACTTCTCAGCTTGATACTCAGCTTCATTTGTAATATAAGCAGAACTGTTATTCTTCTCCAATAAATATCATCTTTTGTACTCCTGTATATCTGAATTTACCACATCCTGCATGAAACAGCTTAAAAATAATATAAGAACTTCTTGTGGTTCTAGTACATTGAGACAAAAATAGCAGTAGCATGAATGAAAGTACTAAGTACACCTCTATATGGCTGAAATGGCACATGAGATTGCAATGGGCTATTAGCAATACTGGGCACTGCTTAAATAGTTCAAGAATTTTACCCAGTGATAATTTACAAGAATATTCTCTGGCTTGAATGTCTATAAACATCTGTTCTTGATTACAGTGTCATCTGAGAGCTGCTAAATCTTGTTGTTTTATTCTGGTCAAATATATGTTTAGGATTTCTGGATCGAACAAAAACTACCTCACAGACGTAGTTTGGATGAACACTGTAATTTGAAAACAGTTAAACTACTCTGGTGCAAGCTTTTCATTTAGCTGATCTAATATCAAAGTTATTCTGTAATTTACCAAACTTTCTAATTTATTGTTTATAGAAAGGTTTTGTGGCATATCTTCAGTGAAAGAGCTTTTTCCGTTATGATCTCTTCCTTGATTTTGTGCCTGAGAAAAATACTAGATATTTTCAGATCAACCTTTTTTCTTTCTATTTCACACATTTTGTCCTGATTTTGTCCTGAAGAATGAAGGTTGTGGGGGTTTGTTTGATTTTTTTTTTTTTTAAGACAATATCATAGAAATATTTTCAGGTGTTCAGTTTTCATTCCTGGCTCAACTTTCACAAAGAAGTTTTGGTAGATTTACAAAATATTTTATATTGGGTATGAGGAAGAATTGTGAAAATCCAGAGTTATTCTGTAATTTTCACTTGTTTTCTTTAATCTAGTTTTCATTAGGAATGCCTGTATTATCTAAAAAATCATCTTTTGTCAAGACATTTTATACTACTGTACTTTACCTTGTTCCTTTAACTTTGAAGTTATCTTGTAACTTTACATGGTAAAATGCTCATTTTAACTTCTCCCTTTAATCTTTGTCTCTTCAGATAAGGTTTCTGTGACTTCATTTGTGATATAATAGTTTTCTAATAGAACTTTTTCCACATTATTTCCATTGTTTTATAATGCCACTCTCAGTATAATGCCCCTCACTTTATTCCACTTCTTCCCAAGTGAACATCTGCATTTTCTCCCAACTGAGAATCTGGTACAAAAGGTCTTACCTTGTAAGACCTTCAGAAAGGCTTTTTCAGTCAGGAAGGAGCAGAGTGCTGTTCTCCATCCCTGTTCCATGGCTGTGTCCTCACTTACTGCTCAGCAGTAGTTTGGCACCCCTAGGTCTTTAATGCATCTTGCCTTGTTACAGGCTAGCACAGAATGGAAATTCCCCTGTAGCACTTTTGTAAGTGGCAATGAATTTTTTGACTGCTGCATGATTGTTTGCTGGAAGGGACTTCAGTTTGGGTTGTTTGCCAAGAAAGAGATTCTTATAAGAACATTTAACTGTGTTTTTATTTCCCTACAATTTCTTTTTACTTTTTTTTTTTTTCATTTTAAAGGAGTTATTGAATTTTATTTATTAACTATATATAGTTTATAAGATGGCAACTAGCTGGAACTCCTCTCTCTCTAGTGAAGTAATCTTTATTATGTTAATCACAGATGTTTAACTGTCCCTTATCATCTTGTTTTCTAGGTATTTTTTTTCTTTCTATGTTAATATAAACTAAGAGCTGTGAACCTACCAAGGAGAGGTAAGGTTTCTGCTGCTCCTGTAAGATAGAGGGAGATTGTTATGACAAAGTTGATTTACACAGATGATAATTATATTTTGTTCAATGTTTTAAGTATCACTAGGATCTTCTGTTGGTTCTGTTTTGAGATGATTATTATGGACAAAAAATAAAATGTTTGTGAGAAGTAAAATTGAGGGAGGAGAGGGGGGGAGTAATGTAAGGTATAGGGGAGCTTGGTTGGATAAAGAATTCAAAGGCAACAAGCCCCAAAGGACATCACTGAGCCATTTTATTTTGAGTTTGTCATTTAGTGACTGATTGTGTTGGAGGAAACTGGAATAGCAGCAGATCTGATGATACAGGATCAGGGATGGGTCTTAACAAATAGGACTCCATTCAGAGAGATGTATGTCATGCACCTGAAGGCCAGAGCAGTATGTTAAGAAGGAAAAGATCTACTCTTGAGTCAACTTCCAAATAGGTGAGGTATGACTTTGTCTTTTAAAACATGTGCCTATGTCCAAATATAAACAAACAAACAAACAAGCTAAAAAACAAAAACAGTAAGCCACTGGGGCCATCTCTCTCACACATGCTATTTTTGTGTGAACATATGCTCACAGTGGTTTTCCCCAGCAAAGCTTCTGTGACTCCATTTTCCTGAACAGTTTTATGTGCTAGAAAAGTGAGAGGTATTTGATTGTGAAAGGCATTAGCTTTTGAGGCATTTGTAAAATTGGAGGTATTCACAAAAAGTAGGAACAGCTTAGGCATTCAATGTCTATGTTTTCTTTTAGAATTTTTCCTCCAAGATTTGTATCAGAGGTATTTTTATTTCCCATCACACGAAAATAATGTACTAATTTAGTCCTGTTAATTCTTCAGTATCTGCTTAACTTTTAAGGTGAATTGTACTAGAGGTTCTCGCGAAGTTTTCTTTTACAAGAGAGCTGTGCATATGCATATGCATGGTGATTTTACTCATCTGGGCAGTTGAACATCACCACAACTGCTTTATCACTCTCCCTTCTCAAATGGAAAGGGGGAAAGTGGATCAAGGGTTGAGATCAGGACAGGGCGATCACTCAACAATTATTGTCCTGGACAAAAGAGACTCAGCATAGGGAGACTGATTTATTACCTATTACTAACAAGTTAGAGCAGTGAGAAACTAAAAGTAAACCATAAACGCCTTTCCCCATACACTCTTTTCCACCTCCTCCCCCCAAGTGGTGCAGAAGAACAGGGAACGGGGGCTGCAGTCAGTCCCCAACGCTTTGTCTCCACTCCTTCACGGTCACTCTCTGCCCCCTGCTCCACGCGGGGTCCCTCCCACGGGATGCCGTCCTTCCCAAAATGAGCCTGCGGGGGCTGCCCACAGGCAGCAGCTCTTCAACAACTGCTCCCACATGGCTCCGTACCACGGGGTCCATCCCCCAGGAGCAAACTGCTCCAGCACGGGTCCCCCACGGGCGGCAGCTCCCCCCAGACCCCTGCTCCTGCGTGGGCTCCTCTCCACGGGCTGCAGCTCCGGCCCAGGGCCTGCTCCTGCGGGGGCTCTCCACGGGCCGCAGCCTCCTCCAGGCCACATCCACCTGCTCCACCGGGGGCTCCTCCACGGGCTGCAGCGTGGAGATCTGCTCCGTGTGGGACCCGTGGGCTGCAGGGGGACAGCCTGCTCCACCAGGGGCCTCTCCACAGGCCGCAGGGGAACTGCTGCTGCCTGCCTGGAGCACCTCCTGCCCTCCTGCTGCACTGACCTGGGGGGCTGCAGGGCTGTTTCTCACTCCTTTCTCCCAGCTGCTGTAGCGCAACAGCGCAGGGCCTCCCTGAGGCTCAACCAACTTCACTCTCTGGCTCATCTCTGGCCAGCAGCAGGTCCCTTTTGGAGCCAGCTGGAGCTGGCTCTGCTCTGACATGGGGCAGCTGCTGGGCTCTGCTTACAGAGGCCAGCCCTGCTGTCCCCCACTACTAAAACCTTGCCACGTAAATCCAATACAATATGCAATTTCAAAATCCCTGTTAACAGATGGGGAATAATTTGTTGGACCTAAATTATTGATTAATGCTTCTAAGCACTATAATGATATAAAGATGTACTTACTACTTGGAAGGGACCTTCAAAGATCATGTAGTCCTACTGCCTGACCAGTTCAGGGCTAACCAAAAGTTAAGGAATAGAGACCAATGCATATCTGAGCCTCCTCTTCTAGAGACTGGACAACCCAGTTGTCCTCAGCTTCTCCTCACAGGACATGCCTTCCAGCATTGTTATGAATGTTGTTGCCCTCCTCTGGACACTTTCAAGGACCTTAACATTCTTTCTGTATTGTGGAGTCCAGAACTGCACACAATATTCAAGGTGAGGCTGTACCAGCACTAAACATAATTGAGAGAATCACTTTGTTTGACCAGAAGACTACGCTGTGTTTAATGAATCCCCAAATACAGTTTGCCTTCTTGGCTGCCAGGTCGCAATGCTGTCTTGCGATGAGAATGCTGTTGACCAGCACCCCCAGATCCCTTTCTGTTGAGCTGCTCCCTAGCCAATTGTCTCCCAGACAGTACCTGTGTCTGGCATTGCTCTGTACCAGATTTAGCACCTAGCATTTTCCTTTGTTGAACTTCATGCTGTTGATGACTGCCCAAACCTCCAATCTAGATCCCTCTGCAAGGCCTCTCATCATTCCAGCAAGTCAACAGCAACTCCCAGTTTAGTACCACCAAAAAACTTTCTGATGATGCATTTAATTCCTGCTCCAGATCATTAATAAAAATGTTGAACAGGACTGGCCCTAGATTTTATCCCTGGGGAACACAGCTAGTGACTGGCCACCAGTCAGGTGTAGCCCCATTCACTATGACACTTTGAGCTCTACCATTGAGTAAGGTCATCACCCAATGTAGCATGAACCTGTTTATTTCACAGTTGGTCCATTTATCCAGAAGGATGCCATGAGGGACAGTATCAAAGGCCTTACTAAAATCCAGAATGATTACATCCACTGCCTTCCCTTCATCCACCAAACGTGAAACCTTATAGAAGCAGATAAATTACTAAGACAGGACTTTCACTTGGTGAACCCATATAGACTATGCCTGATAATAGCTTTGTTCTTTATCTGATTTTCAGTAAGACTCAAGATAATATTTTCTATAACTTTTCCAGGGACTGAGGTTATACTGATAGGTCTGTAGTTTCCTGGGTCTTCTCTCATTCCCTTTTTGTAGATGAGTAGTTCTCTTTGCTTTTGGTCTTCATTAATTCCTAGACACATTTCAATTTCCAATAGTACATTTTGTCATTACTGCAAATAGCCTGTAGAAAATATTAGATCCTTGTATAATTTGATTGTTTTATTTATCTTATTAGCCACCTCTCCTCTTTGCTCTCCATTATCATTTCCAGTCACAGAATCACACAATCACAGAATGGCTGAGGTTGGAAGGGACCTCTGAAGATCATCTGATCCAACCCCCTGCCAAGCAGGATCACTTAGAGCACATTGCACAGGATGGCATTCAAGCAGGTTTTGAATATCTCCAGAGAAGGAGACTCTGGAGACAGCCTCTCTGGGCAGCCTGTTCCAGTGTTCTGTCACCCTCACAGTAAAGAATTGCCCTCTCATATTCAGATGGAACCTCCTGTGCTTCAGTTTTTGCCCATTGCCTCTTGTCCTGTCACTGGGCACAAATGAAAAGAGACCGGCTCCATCCTCTTGACACCCTCCCCTGAGATATTTATACACATTGATGAAGTCTCCCCTCAGTCTTCTCTTTTCCAGGCTAAACAGGCTCAGTTCTCTCAGCCTGTCCTCATACGACAGGTGTGCCAATCCTCTCATCACCTTCGTAGTCCTCCTCTGGACTCACTCCAGTAGCTCCATGTTCCTCTTGTACTGGGGAACCCAGAAGTGGAAATAATACTCCAGGTGTGGCCTCACCAGGGCTAAGGAGAGGGGGAAAGCATATGGAAGGAGGAAATCATGGAAGGGGGAAATCACGGATGAATAGATCCAGAATATGATTGCTTCTTTTCTTCTTACCATCATTGTGAAATCACAGAATCACAGAATGGTTGAGGTTGGAAGAGACCTCCAGAGATCATCTAGTCCAACCCCCCTGCTCAACCAGGGTCACCTAGAGCATGTTACACAGGATCGCATCCAGGCGGGTTTTGAATAGCTCCAAAGAAGGAGACTCCACAACCTCTCTGGGCAGCCTGTTCCAGTGCCCTGTCACCTGAACCGTAAAGAACTTCTTACTCATATGGTGATGAAACCTCCTGTCATTCAATTTATACCCATTACCGTTTGTCCTATGACTGGCCACCACTGAGAAGAGTTTGGCACAATCCTCTTTACATTGTCCCCTCAGGTATTTATAGAGGTCCCCTCAGATATTTATAAGATCCCCTCTCAGTCTCCTCTTCTCTAGGCTAAACAGGCCCAGTTTTCTTAGTCTTTCCTCAAAGAACAGATGATCCAATCCCTTAATCATCTTTGTGACTCTACGCTAGATGCTCTCGAGAAGTTCTACATCCCTTTTGTACTGGGGAGTGCAGAATTGCACGTAATATTCCAGGTGCAGCCTCACCTGAGGTGTGGCTTCTACCTAAGTGGAGGGGGGGGATAACCTCTCTTGAGCTGCTGTCCACACTCCTCCTGATGCAGGCTAGGATCCCATTGGCCTTCTTGGCCATGAGGGCACACTACTGGTTCATGGTTAACTTGTTGTCCACCAGGACTCCCAGTCCCTCCCTGCAGAGCTGCACTCCAGCAGGACAACCCCCGGCTTGTACTGGTGTTTGGGTTTGTTCCTTCCCAGGTGTAGGACCCTGCACTTGTTGAACCTCGTGATGTAGCTCTCTGCCCAACTCTCCAGCCTGTCCAGATCCCTCAGAATGGTCATACAGGCATCTGGTGTGTCAGCAACTGGACCAAGCTTTGTATCATTCACAAGCTTGCTGAGGTATACACTCTCTCCCTTCATCCAGGTCATTGATGAATAAGCTGAACAACACTGGACCCAGTACTGACCCCTGGGGGACACAACTAGCCACAGGCCTCCAACTAGACAGCACTGTTGAGCACAACCCTCTGAGCTCTGCCATCCAGCCAGTCCTTGATCAACCCCACTGTCCACTCATGGATCCCACACTTCCAGAGCTTGCTCTGGAGGTATTATGGGAGACAATGTTGAAAGCCTTGCTGAAGTCAAGGTAGACAACATCCACTGCTCTTCTCTCATCCATCCAGCTAGTCATCCCATTGTAGGAGGCTATTAGGTTGGTTAAACATGACCTCCCCTTGATGAATCCATGTTGACTGTTCCCAATCACTTTCTTTTCCTCCACATGCTTAGGGATGGCCTCAAGGTTGAGCTGCTCCATCACCTTTCCAGGGGTGAAGGTGAGACTGACTGGCCTGTAGTTTCTTGGGTTTTCCTTCTTACCGTTCTTGAAGACTGGAGTAATGTTGGCTTTCTTCCAGTCCTCAGGTACCTCTTCTATTCTCCAAGACCTTTCAAAGATGACAGAGAGTGGCTTAGCAATAACACCTGCCAGTTCCCTCAGCACCTTCTGCTGCATCCCATTGTGGGTGTCCATCTTGCCTAAACAACCCCTAACCCAATCCTCTTTAACCAGGGGAAAGTCTGCCTCTCTCCAGGTTTATTTATTTATTTATTTATTTATTCTTGTTTCTGGGCTCGGTAGTGCATGGGGACCAGCCTTAGCAGTGAAGACTGAAGCAGAGAAGGCATTCTGTAACTCTGCTTTCTCTGTATCCACCACCACCGAGGCACCCACCTCAGTTAGCAGCACACCCACATTTGCCTTAGTCTTCCTTTTGCTGCTGATGTATTTGAAGAAGCCCTTCTTGTTATCCTTGATATCTATTGCTAAATTTAATTCTAACTAGGCCTTGGCCTTCCTCACTGCATCCCTGCACTCTCTGACAATGTTCCTATATTCCACACAAGCAGTCTGTCCCTTCTTCCACATCATGGATGCTTTCTTCTTTTGTTTAAGTTTTCCCAAGAGCTCCTTGCCCATCCACACAGGTCTCCTGCCTCCCTTGCTCAACTTCTTTCTCGTAGGGATGCACTGATCCTGAGCTTGAAGGAAGTGGTACTTGAATATTAGCCAAGTCTCCTGTACCCCCTTTCTTTCTAGGGCCCTGGACCAGGGGATTCCTCCCTGAGGAGGTCAAAGTTAGCTCTCATGAAATCCAGGCTTGCAGTCCTACTTTTTGCCCTGCTTCCTCCTTGGGGATCTTGAACTCCAACATCTCATGATCACTGCTGTCGAGACTGCTCTCAGCCTTCACATTACCAACTAGGCAATCTCTGTTCATTTGTACCAGGTCCAGCAGCACCCCTCTCTTTGTTGGCTCATCTACCACCTGTGTCAAGAAGTTATCCAGCACGTTCTGCAGTAACCTCCTGGACTGTTTGTTCTGAATTGTGTTGTCTTCCCAGCAAATACTGAGGTGGTTAAAGTCCCCCAACAGAACCAGGGCCTGTGAACCTGAGGCAACTTGCAGCTGCCTGTAGAAGGCCTCATCCACTTCCTCTTCCTGATCCAGTGGCCTGTAGTAAACACCCACTACCCCTGTCGGCCTGCCCTTTAATCCTCACTCATAGGCTCTCCACTTGCACTTTGTCACTCCCTAGGCAGAGCTGCACAGATTCCAGTTGCTCACTCTTATGAAGAGCAACTCCACCACCTCACCTTCCTGGCCTGTCCATCCTAAAAAACACAAAGATGTCCATGGCCACATTCCAGTCATGAGAGCTGTCCCATCATGTCTCAGTAATTGTGATGAGATCATAGCCCTGCAACTGCACACACACCTCCAGTTCCCCTTGTTTATTCTCCAAGATAATTTTATATATGTCATCTCATGAAGGACATTTGACCCCAAATTAAACTATTTTCTTAGAGCTAATGAACTTTAAGCAGGAAAGTGCAATTCATATCACACTACTTTAATTTCATCACCTTCCTTTCAAGAGTGATGCTGCCAACTTTTCCTTGGCAGCATCCCAGTTGCTCCCAGTTTCAGCTCTAATTCAGGACTGAGAGTTCTGGAGGTCTGGCCCCTGGCTGGACAATGTCAACCTCCTACTGCCACTGGACAGAAAAAAAAAAAATAATAATAATTTAAAAAAAAATGTAGCTACTTACAGTCTTTGCAAATTCATCAGCTCATGGGTTTTATTGTGATATGAATCTTCTGATTTAATTACATTGGAGTCTACTGAAGAAGATTGGAGTTGAAAAGGTAAGCATTAACACACGCAGATTCTGCCTTCCAAACATTATTGAGCAGTTTTCATCAGGTCGGAGTTGGCTTTCCCTTTGTTCTTTTGGCCAGTATTGACATTCAAACATAGTATCTCCATGGTAATGTATTTTCCGTTTGGCAAACACAGATGCCTCATTCTTCCACCTTGTCTTTCCTTAGATCTCTGCCAGAACTGTGGGAAGAAATATAGTTTAGTGAGAAGGGAAATCAAGGCCATAAGCTAGGCCACAGAATTGCTGTTTGACCTTCCAGACCTTTGACTAGACTTCATCTTTTGGCCATATGGTCAGTGAACACTGCAGTGTAATGTTCTGGTCTTGTTTTCATATGTCTAGTTGATACATAATCCAAACATTAAAAAGTTAGTTGAAGAGGCTGGTTGGGCCGAGTTCTTTTTCATGATTGTTTCTGAAATTTCAGTTCTAGAAAAAAATTAAATCCTTCAAATTTTTTTATTTTATTTTATTTTTTATTTTTTTTCCCAGACAGAATTTCTGATCCTTGGTTAACACGTGGGAAGTTTTCATTCTGGTTTTCTCCCACCCCTAGGTTGGAAAGGCTTAGAGGAGCTATAATATCTTAAACCATCCTATGAAAACCTTTTTGTGCAACAGGTATGTATCATCTATTCAAATTTTACTCTAGCGAAACAGTAAGTTTAGCTGAAAATGCTGTGACCCTGGCTACAGTTGTTAGCTCCCTGTAGTTGAATACTGGGACTTTTTGTCTCCTATAAGAATGACATTATCTTTGTTTTTGAGAATTTTTTTCTTAAAAATGATGTCTAAATGAGGTATCTTTAAACTTAAACTGTATTATAGACTGTTACAACACAGATCTTCTGCAGATGAAGAGCTGGATAAATAACCTTTTCCCAGTTCCAACCAGTCTGACCATCAGTCTGTAACTTTTTCAGAATTTTTTACCAGAAATTTTCTGCGTGAAACAAGTCACTCGGATCTAAGACAGATGAACAAGCAGGTAGTGCAAACCCTATTAAACAGTTCTTGAATTCCTCATTTTCAAGTATTATTATAGCTACTGATCTTTTCACAGCTGTACAGACTGAAATGTGTTTTATTCTCTTATGTGTTTCAGGGTTCCCTTCTGTCATTTTCTTTTTTCTTCATGCCTTCAGACTAGGCTCAGGAATTTACTAAGATATTTAGTAAACACACTAACTTTTACAAAGTACTCTGTACATTTGTAAAGAGATAAGAATGATTTAGATAACCTAGTAATAATGATGCCTAAAAACTGGGAAAAAAAATCATTTTTAAAATAAAATAATTATAAAAGAGGGAATGTAACTGTAAAGGCTGCTGATGCACCTGAAACAGATGGAGGAAAAATAAAATAAATAAATAAATAAAATGAATATCAGATCATTTGTTTCTTTTAAGAGAAGCTTTCATTATTTTTTGCAGGCTTTTACCAGACTGTCAATGGAAACACTAATGCTAGTGATGTAGAGAATGTAAGTAATTACCCTGGACTATTTTAATACAACAACCTTTGTCTTATTCTCATAATAAAAATTCTCTCGGATAAATGTATTTAAGAGTGTAAATAGCATGATGCTACATAGTGGGAAGGGAACCATGGCAACAGTAACAACAGCATTTCCTGCCAAGTTGTAATCAATATAGGTATTTTACCTTGTAGTTGTTGGTAAGCAGCTCTTTAAAACTGTGCAGTGTATCACACAGACATTCACTAATATTTTAGGAATACAGTAAAAGGATTTTGCACACATCTTTGTTTCCAGAGTGACTGCCTTGAACCAGAACTTCCTGTTGCCTCAGTGGATGTTTGGAATACTTTATGGACTGTTGTCCTGAGAGCCAGCAAGTAGTTTGGTTAGGGTAAGTTGCTTCACTCAGACAGGCTTCCCACTCATTTCAGTTTCAAGTCTACACATACTGAGAAGCACTTTTTCTATGTGGTCCAGTATATTCTTATATTCTTATATTTTGCAAGAACATATGCTTTGCCACACTTTGCCATGCATGTGCTTTCCAGATCCATTCTGAAACTCAATGTTATATCATCCTTACTAATCCACAATGCCTAGTGCCTTCCAAAGTCCACAGGATAAGACAGCATCAGGACAGCAAGAAATCTTCAGAGAAGTGATCATCTGGTTGGAGGGAGTTCAGACACTTAGAATCAACTCCTACGCAAAGGCAGAAGCATCCCTCAAATCTTTTGCACAGCTGACTGATGGGCTGAGGTCAACTGTATGAAGTTCATCAAGGCCAAGTGCCGGGTCCTGCATCTGGGGCGTAACCACCCCAAGCAGCGCTACAGGCTGGGAGATGAGTGGTTGGAAAGCTGCCTGGCCAAGAAGGACCTGGGAGTACTGGTTGATAGTCGGCTGAATATGAGCCAGCAGTGTGCTCAGGTGGCCAAGAAGGCCAAGAGCATCCTGGCCTGTATAAGAAGCAGTGTGGCCAACAGGGCTAGGGAGGTGATTGTCCCCCTGTACTCGGCTCTGGTGAGGCCGCACCTCGAGTACTGTGTTCAGTTTTGGGCCCCTCGCTACAAGAAGGACATGGAGGTGCTTGAGAGAGTCCAGAGAAGGGCGACAAAGCTGGTGAGGGGTCTCGAGAACAAGTCTTACGAGGAGCGGCTGAGGGAACTGGGGTTGTTTAGCCTGGAGAAGAGGAGGCTCAGGGGAGACCTCATTGCTCTCTATAGGTACCTTAAAGGAGGCTGTAGAGAGGTGGGGGTTAGTCTATTCTCCCATGTGCCTGGTGACAGGACGAGGGGGAATGGCCTAAAGTTGCACCAGGGGAGGTTTAGGTTGGCTGTTAGGAAGAACTTCTTTACTGAAAGGGTTGTTAGGCATTGGAATGGGCTGCCCAGGGAAGTGGTTGAGTCACCATCCCTGGAGGTCTTTAAAAGATGTTTAGATGTAGCCCTTAGTGATATGGTTTAGTGGAGGTCTTGTTAGTGTTAGGACAGAGGTTGGACTAGATGATCTTGGAGGTCTCTTCCAACCTAGACGATTCTGTGATTCTGTGATTCTGTGATTCTGTGATTCTGTAATTCTGTGATTCTGTGATTCTGTGATTCTGTGACTGTTTTGTAGCGTTTCAATTTCTCCTACCAGAAAGAGATGCAAAGTCCTACATGGAGTTAACATCTAGCTGTCACCCCATTTCAGTTTCTACATAACATAAAGACAAGCAGGAGAAATGTTATGCATTGTTGGCCCATTGTTGTGTTTCTCTTTTGCTGATTTTTTTTGTCACTTCTGAGAGGAATAACAGATTACATGAATGGCATTCTGTTTATGGTGGGAAATTCTTATCAAGTAGGAAGACTTTATATCATTTCCTAGCTATAGCCATTCTAATCTCTGTCTTGTTTGCTTCTCTCTCAGATCCCCTCAAAACAAGCCCTGAAGGCACTGGTCTCCACTGTTCTGAGACATTTTCCAGGCAGTTACTCTTATGTTTCTGTGCAAAATCTTAATGACCCCAATCTGACCAATGTACCAGATGCTTTCAGTGGAATTCAAAATCCAAAGGAGTTAGTCATATTCTCTATTTTGAGTAGCTAATAAATTTATAATTCAGAGGATCAACGCTATATGTTGAAGTTCCTCCTGTGAAGAGAAATTGGTGCCAGTGAAGGTTGGTTTAAAACACTTATATCCAAAGGGCAAAATTAGACAAAAATTGTGCTAAAATACAGGCAAGGCTGATTGAATGTGAATGCAAGAGACTCCCTAACACCATGGTGACAACGTGTTATGGAAGGCAGCAAACCTGTGCCAAGGCTGAAACTTCTTCCCATGTTTCTGTTGTGAAATGGGCTGTGCCTTGACAAAGTCAGAGGAAACACCAGACCCCTTCAGCCCAAAACTAGGCAGGCAGGTCCAGTTTGCAGGGCATTTGGTGAATTGATAATAAAACCATGAATTTTTGAATTCTCTTATAACAAAAATAGTTTAATACTTTCCCAAACTCAACTCCAAACCTTTTAAAATCTTATTCATAACAAGGTAGTTATTGCATCTTGTGAGACTACAGTATCTATATGAAAGCGTTATAGTTCACAGTATAGCTCAAAGAAAAACAAAATGAAACGAAAGGAAAGAAAAGGGTAGGAGCCTAGCACTGCTTTTTATTTCAGCCCTGATTTGGAGATAATTCTTTGATATTTTTCACTTTTAAATTGACCCAAAACTTTTAGAAAGACCACGGGAGGACTTGCTCCTAGATGGATTCTTATTCCAAGGGAAATAGAGAAAATATTGCTGATAAATGTTTCCCAAAAAACTAACAATAAAGAAACCACTGCAAAAATAATGAACGTCAATTAATTGTAGTCAAAGTAAGCTACACTTGCTATGTGCTCTTGCAGGAGAGTCTGTTTGCTTAGACACAATTCCTCTCAGATTGCGTTTGTTATAAAAATACCTCATGGACAACGAGGAGATAATGAAATCTGTTTAAGATAGCCAAACTTAATGCAAAAGCATTAATCTGTTAGGTAAAGTTACCGTTCCGTATGCAATCTTAAGTCATAAATTAATCTGTTTAATAGTTAGAAGTTCAAAATGTGCACAAAAGGAAAACAAGGATAAATTCTGCAAGAAAACTTCCAACGCAGACTAACTACATTTCATGACCTACATTAGAAAGTCAGTTTCTAAGGCGAAATCTATTTTACTAAAATAGCTAACACTAAAAAAGAAACATAGCTTACTCCCATCTCTCCCCTAAATCCAAACAAAATTACTTTTCTATTAGTCATATGTTTTCTGTGGCATTTTTCATAAAATGAATATAAAAGCAATTAATGTGATTGGTGAGGAGAGACATGAGAATTCTCCTTTGTCATTAACTTGCTATAATTTATGGCATAGCAATTTTGACTTCTATTTACTTTGTTACTTCAATTATTTCGTTGTTGTTGTGTGGTTGTGTTTTTGGGTTTAGTTGAATACATTTCTTAGATTTATTCAAAATCCTTCTCAACTGTCTTCAGATAATAATTCTTATTCTGCTGATGGTATACAAATCTGATTGCATATTTTACTTAAAGAACCTACCACTTTCTTCCTTTCAGGGGTTGCATGGGTAGTCAACATTATACAAAAAGTTAGCTATAAAACAGTCAAAGAAGAAGTGAGAGTGGCAAGAATACTGTTGAACTAAACATAAATTTCAGAGAAATTGTTGCAAAATATTTTGCCCATCAGTAATATTTACAAAAAAGCATTGCAGAAGTGTGCATTCATCAGTATTCTGTGAGGATTGTAGGGTTTAAAGTTTTTTTTTTAATCAACAACACAGGAACATGGTAATTTTAACCTTTTGATCCTGACTACATTAAAAACATTGGCATTTGCAGACACAGATGAGAATCACATTGTTCCTTTTAAATATGATGGAAGATGGAAACGTGGCTTCTCATATGTCATGTACCAATGCCATGCCACACCAAATCAAAACCTAATTTTATTTGAAAACATTACCAATTAATAAATGTTAAAGAATCTAGCATTAAGATGAATTTTTATGCCAGGATCACCAACAATGGATTTTGAGAGTCTCCTGAACAGTCATTTTGTATCAGTGTTTATCTAAAACTACCTAGCTCATTTTGGCTTTCACCCATCTATTACATTAATGAAATACATTAGACTGTTGGCCAACCTCAACCAGAAACATGAACCTGGAAATCACATAGGAATGTCATTTTTCAGATTTTCCTTTTCTTTTCTTCTTTCGTTCATGCTAACAGTACAGAAAGTAGGTTATCTTTTAGGTTATCATTTTATCAGTTCATCTTCCAGTCCTGACAAGCAAAAGCAAAGTTCAGGAAAAAGGAAGTTAATTATTCTATATAAATGTACTGAGCTTTTTCAGAACCCCTAAAAGGAACTGTTCGGTTTCACCTTGGACAACAGTTCATACTGATTCTTTAAGATGTTTAATTCACCTGCTGGGTTACAGTGAACACAGACAAGCAGTGGAAACACAAGAGACATGGCTTGAGTTTTGCTTTTTATGTATTCCTTTGAATTTATGATAATGTGTCAGAATATTGCCCCCAAAGGGAATCATTATGATATTCTGAGAGATAGCTGGATACTGTGCTCAAATTTGGATCCTGTCAGGAGTAATCTTTGCTTTAATGAGTGTATTTATAAATATATTACAAACAGTTTATCATCTCAGAAATCAATGGAGGAACTTCCAAATATATTTATGTATATGTGTGTATATATATATATATGTGTATATATATATATACATATATACACATATTTCCCTATCATGTTTTTTAAGTAATTAAAGAAAAAAATCCATTGAGGACTGCAAGACATTGTAGAGTATAAAAGAATAAACTTGATTTTATTAGACTGAGTGAAAAAGTTAGCCAATGTTTTACGATCCAGACTTATAAAAAGGTGTAGTTTTCAAAAATGGTTAAAGGCCATTTGCTTTCCTAAAACTCTCCCAGGACTGACAAGAGATCACTTAAGGAAGTGATTCATTGATGTTGTGTGGCTTTAGTACCTCCTCTTTTTTTCTTTTACTCCCAAACTCACAGAGGAAAGACCTATGCCCTTCAGGACTTACTGACCTGACAGTTCTGCAAGATATTGGAAGAATTAGGGAGGTTGGGAAAGAAAATGTAGTTTAGTGTCTGGACATAAGGGTGGCAGAGACTGCTCCAGCACAGCAGTGCTGAGAGCTCTGTGTCAGCCTGCTGCACTGTACCTCCTGACAAGCCAGCTGGGAGAGCGTGCTGCCGCCTGCCAGCTGGGGCACAGAGCACAGGGGACATCATAACAGTGTTCAAGCAGACCTGTGAGAGCTGAAGTAACTTGTTTAAAATACATGTTTTCAGAAGTTTCTACAAGGTTGTGTCTTTGCATTCATGTTTTTGTTGCTGTTTCAAAATCATAGAAACCACGTTCTCAGCAAAGCTGATAATCCTCATTTCCCAATAAGGGTACTGAACGGGTACTGCATTCTCTGCAGCACAATAGAGGCATCTGAAAAAATATATATATAATCACACCTAATAAATCTACTTTTTTTGTAAAGGTTCTGGATCCAGCTGGCCAGCCTGGTAAATTTATGTAATATTTACATCAAATGCAATCTGAACAAATAGGCAATATTCTGAAAGTTCAAGCAAGAGTTCATAGTATCTAACTCACTAGAAAAAAAAAAAAAAAGGTTCGTATCCAGGCTTCACACGATGCTTCAGCTTCAGGCTTGCAGTCATTCATGAATTACTATCCTATGTGCATTTTAACTTAAACATTAAAACATTTCAGAAGAGGGAGAGAAAACTTCTTGTTGATTCCTGGAAAAAATAGTGTTTTGTTTCATTTTGGTTTGTTTTGTTTTTCACATCATTTAACTTAAATTGTGTTCTCATCACCGTTTTGAAATATGCCTTGCATGTGACTGGAACTTAGCTGTTGTGCATGGTGAACAGGTTATGCAAGAGCACCCCCTGGATAAAGCAAAAAATGAAATCATTTCCTCCTCGTCATTCTTACAGGCTATTTCGGTGGATTCATTGTATTATTTTGAATTGGCTTGTTTCACAGAATTGTTTTGTTTTTCCTGAGGACTGACTTAGAGTACGTGTACGTGTGCTGAGAGGCAGGAGGGAGAGGAGAAAAGGCAGTTTGCTATTCACGTTTACTGCACACACAGACATGATAGCCATTGTGCAGTTTAAAATAAAACAGTCTGGGTGTGGTACTACACAGAGACCAAAGCAGATATGCCTACCCCTACATGGGGAAGTTCCCAATCTAATGTCTTTCCGCAAATCTCTTAGAAGGTTTGTAACTGGTGTAATTGGCTAACATCTACATTAGTGTAGTAAATATAGCCAGGACATTCATTGACCCAAATAGTGTCCCACAATCATTGTTTAACTGTTAGCATGCACCTCAGCAAAGTTTTGACCCACAGCATCTAAAATTCTCACAAACAATGCTAAAGCACAATTAAAGGGTTAGCAAGGAGCCAAGGTTGTTCCCAATGAGCAGTATGGACAGAGCTGCTGTTTTAAGGAAAAAGGGTTTAATGGTATTATCATGAGTTGTGTCTTAGTTTCTGGCTGGAAAAAGACTTCTGAGCTGTTTTACTTACCTGGTTGCCATTTTATGGAATAAAGCATCAGAGTCCCCGGGTTAGGATACTGGTTTACCACTTAAGAAATATGGGTGCATGGCTGCACTGTGCCATGTAATGCTAAGATCTCAAAGGTCTTTTAGATTGCAACAGTATTTCCAACAAAATTGAGATAATTACTTATGTTTACAGATTTCTGTATATCCACTCATAAAAGTGGGGAAAATAGTGACTTCCTAAGCCAATGAGCAGAAACAATAAAAAGTGCAATATGCTGAAATTCCCTGGCATAAAGATATGCTCAAAAGACAAAACTGATGTGCAAATAGATTATTTGTTCTTTAGTCTTCTTTCTTCTTCTTATGTCCTAACCTGATTATCTGCATCTTCTTTCCATATTTCTTTTGTAAATTAATAAAATATAGACTTCTGAGGATGCAAAAAAGAAAGGTATGTTTTAAAATGCAGCAAGAAAATGCATAAATGACTAATCTTGTTTGTTTGTTTATTTAAAAAAAAAAGCTTGTCACATACTCGTTTTATTAAATGTATTGACTAAAATGCTATAAAGAGTTGTGTGAAAAATATAATAAGATTTCAAATGAGAAAAGGGGAAAATGGCCATTTGTATTTTTAATGATTTTAATGATTATGGTATAATGTCTTAACTTCAGGAGAGGTGATAAGGTCTTGCTCCCTAACTTGTGTATTAAGCAGTGGAGAATAAACAGCTTAAATTAAGTTCATGTGTAGTACAAGTTACTCCAGAATCTTTCTGTGCGTCTTTGGCAGCTCAGTGTTAGGCAGACATTGAACTAGTATAGGCTTAGGAGCAACAATTAAAAGTATTTCACAAAGTCGGACTTCTGTTTTTTCAACAATTGAGACAATTGTGTAAGGATAAAGAAGCCAGTAGATTTGTTTTACCTATTCATGTTGTATCCATGATACTCAGTATTATCTAAGAGGTTATTTCCCATTTGTTTTATATGATGGATATAGCTTCATGTACCTGATTTTTAAATCTTTGCATACTATGTGTCTTTGATATCTCAATAAAGTCACAATTGGAAGAGAATACACATCATTGGACACGTACACTCTTTGCTGAGTTAAAAACTGATTGGATGGCCAGGCCTAGAGAGTGGTGGTGAATGGAGTGAAATCCAGCTGGCAACCAGTCACCAGTGGTGTTCGCCAGGGGTTGGTGTTGTGGCCCATCCTCTTTCATAACTTCACTGATGATTTGGATGAGGGAATTGAATGCACTGTCAGTAAGTTTGCAGACAACACCAAGTTGAGGGGAAGGGTTGATCTGCCGGAGGGTAGGGAGGCGCTGCAGAGGGACCTGGACAGGATGGGTCGATGGGCAGAGGCCAATGGGATGAGGTTCAATGTGGCTAAGTGCCGGGTCCTGCACTTTGGTCACAACAAACCCATGCAGCACTACAGGCTTGGGGCAGATTGGATGGAAAGCTGTGCAGAGGAAAAGGATCTGCGGGGTGCTGATTGATGCTCACCTGAACATGAGCCAGCCGTGTGCTCAGGTGGCCAAGAAGGCCAAAGGCATCCTGGTTTGTATCAGGAATAGTGCAGCCAGCAGGACCAGGGAGGTGATCGTCCCCCTGTACTCTGCTCTGGTGAGGCCGCCCCTCGTGTACTGTGTTCAGTTTAGGGCCCCTCACTACAAGAAGGACATCAAGGCCCTGGAGCGTGTCCAGAGAAGGGCTACGAAGCTGGTGAAGGGCCTGGAACACAAGTCCTAGGGGGAGCGGCTGAGGGAACTGGGGTTGTTTAGTCTGGAGAAGGGGAGGCTCAGGGGAGACCTTACTGCTCTCTACAGCTACCTGAAAGGACGGTGTGGGGAGCTGGGGGTCGGCCTCTTCTCACAGGTAACTAGTGATAGGACTAGAGGGAATGGCTTCAAGTTGTAACAGAGGAGGTTTAGGTTGGAAATTAAGAGACATTTCTTCTCAGAAAGAGCAGTCAGGCATTGGAATGGGTTGCCCAGGGAAGTGGTGGAGTCACTGTCCCTGGGGGTGTTTAAGGAAAGTTTGGATGTGGTACTTAGGGACATGATTTAGTGTGCGATGGTTGGACCAGATGATCTTGAAGGTCTTTTCCAACCTTAATGATTCAATGATTTTATTTATTTAGTTATTTATTTATTTTGGCTTATGTTTCCACAGCCAAGGACTCTAGGCTTATCACCCAAGTCACAGAAGGCAAAGACAGAGACCAGGAGAATAAGCTGCCCACTGTAGGAGACGATCAGTTTGGAAACCATCTAAGGAGCCTGGATGTGCAGAAGTCCATGGGACCTCACGAGATGGTCCCTCAGCAGGGAACTTGCTAAGCCACTGTCCATCATATTTGAGAAGTCTTTTCAGTCTCATGAAGTGCCCAGTGACTGGAAAAGGGAAAATATAAAAACATAACTGCGATTTTTAAAAAGGGAGAAAAGGAAGGCAAGAACTACAGGCCACTCAGTCTCACCTCTGTGCCAGGCAAGATCATGGAGCAGATCCTCATAGAAACTCTGCTAAGGCACGTGAAAAATAAGGGGGTGATTCGTGACAGTCAGCATGGCTTCACTAAGGGCAGACCATGCCTGACAAATCTAGTGGCCTTCTATGACAGCATCACAGCTTTAGCGGATAAAGGAAGAGTAACTGACATCACCTATCCAGACTTGTGCAAAGCATTTGACACTGTCCTGCATCACTTTATTGTCTCTAAATGGGAGGGACATGAATATGATAGGTGGACCCCTCAGTGGATAAAGAATTTTCTGGATGGTCACCAATTAAGTGGATAAGTCCACTCAGAGACTGGTGACAAGTGGTGTTCCTCAGAGGTCTGTACTGGGACTGGTATTAACATCTTTGTTGGTGACATGGACAGTGGGATCGAGTGCACCCTCAGCAACTTTGTCACTGACATCAGGATGTGATGTGGTCCACACAATGGAGGGAAGGGATGCCATCCAAAGGCACCTGGACAGACTTGAGAGGTGGGCCTGTGCGAACCTCATGAGGTTCAACAAGGCCAAGCACAAGGTCCTGCACCTGGGCCAGGGCAATCCCAAGCACAAATACAGGCTGGGTGGAAAACAGGTTGAGAGCAGCTCTAAGGAGAAGTACTTGGGGGTACTGGTTAAGGAGAAACTTCACATGAGCCAGCAACGTGTGCTTGCAGCCCAGAAAGTCAATCATATCCTGGGCTACATCAAAAGCAGTGTGGCCAGAAGGCCAAGGGAGGTGATTCTCCCCTTCTACTCTGCTCTTGTGACACCCAGCCTGGAGTCCTGTGTTCAGCTCTGGGGCCCCCAGCACAAGAAGGACGTGGACCTAGAATGAGTCCAGAGGAGGCCACAAAGAAGATCAGAGGGCCTGAGTACCTCTCCTGTGAAGACAGGCTGAGAGAATTGGGTTTCACTCTTAAAATAAAAGGTTCCAGGGGGACCTTATAGGAGCCTTCCAGCAGCACTTAAAGGGGGCCTACAGGAAAGCTGGGGAGGGACTCTTTATCAGGGGGTGTATTGATAGGACAATGGGTAATGATTTTAAAGTAAAAAAGGGTTGATTTATCATATAATAGAATCATAGAATGGCTCAGGTTGGAAGGGATCTTAAAGATCACCCAGTTTAAACCCCCCTGCCATGGACAGGGATGCCACGCACTAGATCAGGTTGCCTAGGGCCTCAGTCCAACCTGATCTCAAACACCTCCAGAGACGGGGCATCCACAACTTCTCTGGGCAAAAAGAATTCTTAGATTATATCTAAGAATCTAATTCTCAGATTATATTTAAGGAAGAAATTCTTTACTGTGAGGGTTGTGGGGCACTGGAACAGGTTGCCCAGAGAAGCTGTGGATACCCGATCATTGCAAGTGTTCAAGGGCAGGTTGGATGGGGCTTTGAGCAACCTGATCTAGTGAGAGGTGTCTCTGCCTATTGCAGGTGGGTTGGAATTAGACAGTCTTTGAAGTTTCTTCCAACACAAACCATTTAGTGATTCTATGATCTATCTTGTAAGGCTTAGCTGGAGTCAGCATATACCAGCATACAAGCCTTATTTTGGGATGGTGGATGAGAAAAATACAGTCCAGAAATAGACTGCAAATAAGACACAATTTTAGCAGAGCAGTTAACTGTTGAGAACTGAAAGTTGAATTTGAAAGTTATCTAGTATTTTATCTAGGTAGCAAGGTCATAATGAAGATGTACATAGTGACAATGTTAACCTTAATGGCCGTAACTCCTAAGTAAAGATTGACTAAGTAAAGATAACTAGCACTACTGGTAACCTAATAACTGTGGTTATCATGTGTTATTCTGGAGCCTCTGGTGGAATTTGCTTTTATTCTGTACCTGTGTTTTCATTTTTTACCATCTTAAATCTCTCTCCATTTCCTTAAATTTACTGTGGTGCTTTAGAGAGGGCTTGATGTCCAATGGCAGTAAAAACAACATTTGATTTTAGATGTAAAATGGCTTTTATTCAAAAAGTTGGGAAAACATAAGGAAAGTTTGTTTAGTATTCTTCTAAATAAAATAAAATCAATGACAGCCCATCCAAAAGTTTTAAGTGCATTCTAAAGTACTTCCAAAACTTTTTTTTAAAGTATTGAGTACTATAAAAAAGCATAGTTTTGAGGATTCTTGTACTCTCTTAGGTCCCTGTTACATCATAAATCACAACGGTCCTGGTGTATATAATCAACAAAATCCTGTTACAGAAATGTAACTTCAGAATTTAGCATTCGCCTGTTTTTAATTACACGCAGTTCTCACATACAGGATCTACCATACTCTCCCAGTATACTCTTCTTGAAAACTCCTTGTTAACACAGACAACAGGGATACATCCAACATTGTCTCTTTCTGGATTGACATTCCCAAACATCTATTGTTTCCCATCTTTAATCTCTCTGTTGTTTCCTCCTAAGTATAAGATTCCTATAATATTTTCTGGCCTTGTCTGCATCCATCTCTTTCCATTTCAAACGTTCCTGGTGATTTATGTTTTCTTACAGTCTGAATAAAGTTGTGGTGTCTTTTTGTGTGTGTGTTTTAATTATTAGTGTTATGGTTTGTTTGTTTTTTTTTCATGTGTTTTAAAATTCCTAGAGGTGAAGTCATTTTCAGGATGGAAGGTATGTGAGAGGTTGCTTTTATAGAATACAACAGTGATGATAACACACTTGATTGCAGATGCCATAAATCACAGAAGCATAGTTACAACCCCTAACTTCTTTTTGAGCTGACAGCAGCTGAGTGGTAAATGTGTGTAGCGGATATTTATTTTGATCCGGCCCACAAATTCTCCTTTAACTGTGGAAAAAAATTGCTATCTAGGCATGCATGTATACACACAATCAAGGACATATTAGCACCTATTATCTGGCAAATAGACACATCACAGCTCATTTACAATAGAGAATTTGGTATGCAATCCCTTGCTTGACAGAAAGCCGCAGACATAGGCAGGTGGCTTAACCAAGAAGTGTTTTGTTGTTTTTCCATGGATAAACAGAGCTACCAGTTCATAAAGTCAAGGTAATCTTTTATTACAGTAAATGCTAGGAGAAATCTTTTTTATTAGTTCAGATCTCCACTGATACAGGTGTGCAAGGGCTCTTCATAATAACATACATTAAGATTATCAAGGACAGATACACTGAATGTCACATTTGCTGTCCCTAATCTCTGAAAAAGTATGATACCCTCTCAGAACTAATGCAAAAATGAGTGTGTCTGTCATTGACTTGAATATTGCAGTACTTGCGCTTCTGTTTTCATCTAAAGGTTCTTCATACAAAAATAATTCACAACTAAAGTGAGCTCTCCCTGGTCAAGGTTTCTTCATCCTGAATGCATACGTAGCCTCTCCGGTCCACATTCATAAATAGCTTGAGGGCTTTCAAGCTTCTGAGGTCATTGTGCTTCACACAATTGTTCTTTGTTGTGCTCTGTGAAGGAGATTACATGAGGGCAAGCTGGAATTCCTGGATATCATATTTCTCACTATTGAAGGGCTATCTCCTTGAATAAAAAAAAAACAATAAGGCTATCTGAAGTGACCTTGCCAATTGTTCATGTACTTTATGGTATTATACCATCAGATGTGATTTCAAATGTAGAAGCCCTGAAAAATCACAGGGATCTCTTTCAGGAAAGATAGTGCCTCTCTGAACTGGTCAAATTTTTTTGGCTGAAGGTTACACTTTCTGAAATATGACTCTGTGCATCAACTAAAGTATTTTATTAGCATTTCCTTGCATGATTTAACCCCATCTGTTATAGTACTTCATTGTCAGCAATTGCTGAGCTGCTAATCCCTGTAAGCATATTAAAGTTAAACACATGTAATAGAAACAAGTTGTTGTACACCAGGGGTAATTCTCAGCAAGCAGAGCCAAAAATAAAAAAAATTAAAAAAAAAATTAAAAAATATAAAAAATAAAATTTACGAGGAATCTCATTATTGCTAAGTGAATATTACTGATGCAACTACTTGCTGGCAAATAATAGATAAAATATTCAACATCATATAATAGAAAAATATGCCAAATTCCTATTCTTTCACTTTAGCTTGATGAAAATGAAACATGCAACTGAGGGCAAGAGAAAGAGTTTGTCTACACACACATACTCACACACAAGTAGGAAAATTCCAAGCTTCCAGATTGCTGGTGTTCAGAAAATAAGATACTGGGTAGTGGAGGGAAACTGTCATACAAGTAGAAAGGATAAGGTCTCACAGATACTGTTATTCATCCTTGAAGCCAAAGAATTCAGTGAGAAGAGGTAGATGTTATGACTGCCACCAGAAAAGTTTCAGTTCAATCTTTGCATAATTAGACACAAATCTAAACACTTTCAGCACACAAGACTCTCATTCAGGCCCCAAAGGGTAAATCTTCACTGGTCTTGGAAGCTGTAGTTTTCAGTGATCTTTTTTTTTTTTTTTTTTTTTTTCTTCCAATACTGCTGAAATCTCAGTTTCTCAAGGTGTGGTAAGGAGGCTGTCACAAAACTGTTGGGTTCCAATGCATATTGTTTCAATTAGAGCAGTTTGGACAGAGCCCCTGAGAAAGCCATGCTTCCATCCTCATTTCAGAAAAGCATGAAAAAGAAAACTTTGTTTTCTAGATGATGTGGGGTTTTTTTGGTGTTGTTTTTGTTTTTGTTTTGATTGATAGTTTGTTTTTTTTTTGTGGAGTGTACCTGTGATAAAGATTTTGTTCTAATATGTGTACAGGGAATTTGCCATGGTACATTCATAAAGGGAACAGTGGTTTCTGTTGGTATTATGTCCTTGTATATCCACCATAAACATTCATTACTTTATATGGTCACCATACTTAGAACACAGTTTAGGCTGTGTGCAGCCCAAAGAAATGGAAGGAATCTTCTGCTTTCCCTCTCCCACCAAGTCCTTCATGACTGTGGAGTCAGGAAAATACTTACAACTATTACCTCAGATACTACATCTTTTCCATGACCCTAAATTAGAACTGAGAAATATCTTTCCAAAAGCTTTCTGACTGAAACAAAACAAAACAGAACAAATAGAAAGAAAAAAAAAAAAAAAGAAACTGGAACAACAAAAAATCCAACACCACAAGTGTTACAAGTGTTGATTAAATGTAAACCTACAAAATGTGACAATTTTGTTTTAGGAAGACAGACTGCAAGGTCAACAGATGTAATTTCAAATTTCAGGAAAACTTCTATTTTAGTTGGTTTTTAAAGCTATTTTTTTTAATAAGATAAAATGTAAAACATTTTAAAAGGAGAATTTATCAAAATGCAGTATTTCAACTGACCAGAAACTGTCAGGAACTTTTTTCATTTTGTGAGATCAGGATTGGGTTTAAACATCCTGAAACTTCTCTGAAAGGGATATAAAATATTTTAGTTGCAGAATTTGCCATAACATGCATCTGGAATTTTAGTAATTTCAGATGACAGTTAGACAGAAGCATAAGTATAAAATAACCTTTATATTATAATTATTATTATTTTATGAAGATATATTTCTTTGTGGTCATTAATGTACAGAAGTGTTGGATGAATTTGCTGTGTTTCTTGAGATTACAGCTGGCAAGAGTGGTTTAGTAATGCATCTGCAGAGACAACATCACTCAAACAGATACTAATTTGATGGGATTTCACATGAATATCTGGTCTGCAGTCTACTGTTCACAGCGCGTATTGGCTTCATAGGAAGGGTAATGAAATCTGAATGCATTTCATTTTATTGTATTTGGTGCTCTTTTTTTCCACGACATAAAATTTTTCCACAGTCATGATAATTTTGCACACTCCTAAACTAAACAAAAGGCAGAAGGAAGCAGCACCTTGATTCCTGTGTGAACACTACCACAGTCAGCATGTTTTAAAAGAATGCTAATTGACATCTGTGAAAGAGGAGAAAATACAATAGCCAAAAAAGTGTCAAGTGCTAAGCTTGTAGAGCATCCAGTAGACAGGGTAAACATAGACATTTAGAACATTTTACAGTGTTGGCTGGATTCAGCAAGAACAAGGGGTTGGTACAAATACCTGCAAACTGATTAAAAGCTTTCTTGGTGATGCTTGTAACTCCAAACTCCAGTAATGGGTACATACAGAGCTCAGAAAGGTCACAGATTTTAGTCTACGTTGATTGTCACTTATAAGCAATGTACGTCTCCTGTTGATTTTGGACTTCTGCCCAAGGAAGTTGGGGGAGGAATTTAAAATGGCCAGAAGTCTCTAAAACCTTCCCTCTTACTAAGAAGGTCCATTGTGTAAAAACATTCATTTTTGCTAAGTTCTATTGTCAAATATTTTTCTAGGTTTTCCCAGTTTTCAACAACTGTTCTTGTTTCCCTCTTCTTTGAAGAAAAATAACATCCTGTCTAACCTTAGGCAGGGAAACCCCCCCACCATGTGTGCGTGCAGTTAAGCATGCAAGCAGTCCTATTCACAACTCTTGGCAAATACTGATGTGGATTTTTAAATAACCATAGCTGGACTTGAAATCTTGGACTCAAGTATCACTGTACCCAGGAATTTATGGTGCACATTTTCAGTGGAGGAAAACACAGAATAAAATCCATTAAAACCAAGATAAGGAGAGAATAGAGACACTGTGAAGCTGTATGGATATGTATGTATGCGTCATTGCTGGAATTACAGAACACGTTTGATTTTTGGTTTAAGTAGGCTTGAGAAATAAGAACAGGAAAAGTCCTGAGAATAGTAAAGCTAGCACCCTTCCATACATAAGACACTGGCCTGCTATCTGTTTCTTTCCATACATATTTTTTTCTGTTCTTTTCATTGTGTCATATGTGTTACTTCTTCTGAGGAAAACACTGTAAGCTGCTCTTGCCACAGACCTGCGTCCTGACAGCAGCAGTGGATATCTCATTGGTACCTTATCAGCTGTCCACGTTTCAAATATCCGGGAGCTGAAACAATTCTGTCAAGGTCATTTGATTATCCCAAGTTTACTAAAACTCCCTTGAGAATTTTCGTGTGATGACTAGACGATTCAAAATTAGTTCATTATCATCATGTTTTCCAGACCTTTATAGCATGGGGAAACATCCTCTTACTTTCTCAACAATAAACACATTGTTACAAATTGATAATCATACCAGCAAGGGCAAATTCAGAACTACATTGACCCTCACAGAAATGTACAGATTTCAGGTGCAGATCCAGCCAACGTAACATTAGGTACCTAGCAGAAATTTATGTCTTAAGATTGTGTCAGGTCTATGCTGTCCTCAGACAGAAAAATAGGTAAAGGACAGCTTCTGTGGGCTACAGAAAGGGCTTAGGTTAAACAGGCTCTTCACCTATATAATCTGTAATTTTGAACTGGATGGATCTAGACCACTGTGCTTTGCTCTTTGGAGGTTACAGTTCTACTGTACAATAAGATTAATTAGTTACAACCTCATGATGTTATTTCCATCACTTCAGAATAAAAAAACAACAATCTTCACCTGTATGCATTGTGAGCAATAACTGAATACAGACAGAAATATGGTGCAAAAGAGACTGTCAGAAGCTCTGAGGAGATTAGTTGGCTATTTCTCCAGCAATGGTGAGGTTCATGACTCTCTGTATCATATAAGTCAGTTTTCCCAAGGTAATAATGCTTATTGGTCACATATACTGTGTTATCATGGTCACAGAAGAGGTACTATGTGGCTGTTTTTAATATCTATTAGGGAATTAAACTTAGAAGATGATGAGGAGGTAACTTTTAGAGAACGCAATATATGTGAGGACACCGCTCTCTAGATTATTAAACCAGGGGAACTCAAGGGAGAGACATGAAAGAATGAGCCCTATAAAGACACAACGCACAAACTATGAAATATATGTAGAAAAATTAGCAGGTGTAGTCAGCAAATACAAAACAGCTTTTCCTGACAGACTTACTCAGCTCTTTAAGCTCACACAACACATATAAAGCAATCTGTATTTTTCCTTCCTAATTGTATTTTAAAAATATAATAAAGCAAATTAAACACAAGAAAAAAATGTATGACTTCAATCATAAACAAATTACAAATCTTTTCACTCATGAAAAATACATCTAGATTTTGTAAGTAATAATTTATTTTCTTTTACTGTTTTTAAATAGCAATTCCTAGTGATCAAGGGGCACTGAACTCTAAATAATTGATGGAAGAGAGGATATAGTCAAGAAATCTGGGATCACAAAAACAAAGATGAAATTTGTAAACACTGGAGGATAGGGTCAGGATTCAAAATGGTTTTGACAAAATGGAAAGTAATTCCAAATCTTAAAACGTGGAATATAGGAGAAAATAATAAAACTCTACCAATAGAAAGGAGAGGCCAATAAATGGCTCCAGTAGATAAAGACAAAAGGATCTGGTGATGCGATTATCACAAACATAGCAGAAGTCTGCTGGAAAGGAAAAAAATGGAAAACAAAACCAAACCAAACAAAACAAAACCACCTCTTCCAGATGAAGTTATGTACATTGCTGTACACATGATGTATATTTCCAAAATAAATTTTGACTAGGATGCTGGCTGAACATGTCCCTCTCAGAAAATCTCTTGGGCTTTTAAAATCCACATAGTCATCAGTATATTCTCTTTGTGTCTTATCCCAAGGGCAGCATCATTTTCAATAACAGAAGGCCTCACAATACCTTAATTAAGCATTCTTTTAGGATTGCTTCTGAAGGGAAAACCTTGCCTTCTTTGTTTAACTTTTTCCTCTCTACACCTGTGGGCAATCCAGGCCAGCCCATTTGTATTACAGCCTGGGTCACCACCTCAACACCTGGCTGCTACCCTCACTGTTAGTTATTTAATGTAAACGAGTACAAGGTGCATGATTCCCGAGACTGCAAAAGGTAAGCAGAAAGTAATCTAATCTGACAAGTGATTGACTGGCCCTTTCTATGTTTTGTCACTTTGGTTACAGAGAGCTGCTGTGGCCCACCAAAGGGTATATGTGGTGACAGGTGGCGGGGGAGGCCTGGTGTGCCCCAGCTGTGACTTGTCCCCAGCCTCACTCCCAGCAATGGGTCTGAGTGATTGCAGCAGGGGATACCTACAGGTGGGAAGCTTATTCCCAATTCAGAGTGTAACAGAGCTGTTGAAACCAAGGAGTACAGATCAATTTTTGTTACTTATATAAAAATATTGTATATTTTTGCCCTTCAGAGTTTTTGATTGGCCTCATAAATGTACATTTTTTTTTCCTCTTCTGGCTTTCTCAGCAGTTGTACTGTAAGTTCTTTCTCTTTGGTGGAGAAAAAGATACTGAGCATGCCATTACACATTTATTATGGAAGTGTTTTGGGGGGGAGAGAGGAAGATTCAGCATTTTTTTTCAAAGGGAGGGGGAGAAATGCTGTGATTAATGCTGTGCTACTTCCTATAAATTACTTCATGCTCCATAATCCTAGCAACTCAGTTTTTGCTTGTGTGGTTTTTAAGTGGAAGGCATGTATGCAAAGGAGCATAGGAAAAACTGTACCACAGATCTGGTTTTGCATGCACGGTGGGGAATCCAGTAGAGCAGACTGCAGGCTTTAACCAGCTTCCTTGTATTTTCTTGCAGAATAAGGGAACAAAGTACATGGCTTTACAGGAGCACTCTATGTATAAAAACTGCTATTTTTTCTAAAGTCAAATACCATAAGATGGAGTTTGTTGCAAGGCTGGGTTTCTAAGACGTCACCTACTGCATCACTGTAGTTTATGTCAAATAAGTTAATCATGATCTCAGCACTTTCTCCAGGGCGAAGCCTTTTATACTGCAAGAACTAGTCTAGCACAGGTACTGACTGTACTTGTATTCTTGATGTGTCAGCAAGCATGAGAAGTTAAACTAGAGAGAACATTTTGACTAAATGAGTTCATTAAAATACATTGCTTTGTTGAAGCTAAAACATCTTAAGTAGAACTTCTGGCTAGGTAGGAATTTTCCACATTATTTTTTTCAGTAAGTAAGTCTTGTTATGCGAGAGCATGACTAGCCTCAAATGCAAGAACTCCTGGCCTTGCTATCTAGATCAAGCAATCTGCTCTGAGCCCAAGAGCCCTCATGCCAAGGAAATGCCATGACAACTCCAGGCTTTTGTGTGCCCTTAACACCTCTATGGCACTGACATGAAAACTCTCAGCTGAAGAACTTGGTGTTTTATTTCCCCTTACTTGCACACCTTGGCTCCAATGAAAAATGCCAGCTTTCCTACTGAATTTTGAATCTGAATTTCCTACTGAATCATAAATATATGATTTTGTATGACCAAAGGGGAGAGCAGTCATTTTACTGTGGAACAAACACCAAACTGGAAAGACATAGGGCTGCCATGGAACAGGATGCTCCTCCTCTGGATCAACAAGCTACAATCTTCTAAGCACACTGAAGCACCTAGGGAAAGCAGTCACTTCTGTTATATTTTTCCCTGCATAAAGTCAGAAGACTTCAGAGATTGGGACAGTGAATTTGAAACCTTTTGTGTACTCAAGGAAAAGTGTAAGGAACTGAATTACTGGACTATAAAATATTTTTTTGTTGGGCTGTGTGGCTCATCAGACAAAAATATATGATTTGAGTGAGTCCAATTTATTTCTTTGGGTACTGCCAATTCTCTTTCCTGCAAAAAGGACAAGATCAAGGGTGCTAAGCAGCAGAAGTGATGCAATAGATCTGATGTCACAATTTTGTAGTAATAACTTAAAGCTGTTCGAGGAAAAAAAAAAAAAAAGCTTGATCTCATCTACACTTGCTGACTCTTTGGAAACAGAAATGTCAGTGGAGGCAGTGTCTCTCCGGAGTTTGCAGGATTCCTTTCCATGTTTCTGCTCAGGGTTTCTCCCTGAGCCCAACAAGCGTATTATGCACGTCTGGACTGCCAGGAGCCCATGGAACCAGAGCAGCTCCAGTATGTTACTGAGCCTGCAGTCTGCAATTCCAGCACTTCGATTTGCAACTCTGTTACTTGAATCTGCCGAGTCTCCCGTATGGGGACCACCAGAGTTTCAAAATGTCAGGTGGAGGCAGATAGTTTTGTGTTCCCTCACTGGGCTGGCTGCCTGTGAAGGTTTCCAAGGAATTTGGGCTGCTGTCCAGTTTTGGTGGGACTTGGCTCTTCAGTCCTGCACAGCAAACAGAATTGTTAATGCTGTGGAACAAGACTCCTAGTCCAGGGTTTGATCTTAATAAAGAATGAGGGGTGGGGACAAATAGCACCAAAAAAATGCTTCTCAGTGAGGCTGTTTAGAAACTTCACTCCTGAAGTACTCAATGTAATGGGTACCTTACTCAGACGAGCTCTTACTTATTCATGACAGCATTTCTAGGTGTTGAGAAGCTCATACTTCAATCACTTGCTGACAAGAGTGCTTTGCTGTTCCCATGAAAGGTTAGTTGGTATGAAGAGGAATTGGCAGATGCAAATCCAGTGCCACTCAGAAAAGAACTTTCTGTATACAGGAGGCTAAATCTAACCACAAGCTAATGGGTGCAAGGAGGTAATAGCAGATTATCTGTGAAATATATTATCAGCATTTAAATAAGTAATGTCTGATGCTATTACTTGATTTGACAGACTTTGGAACTGTTGTTATGTATGGGATGAAGCACTAAGAAGCCAGGAAGTTGGTTAGACAATCTATCTTGTAGCTATCTTGCTGTTCAGTTTTTAAAACTGAACACTTGCAGCCATGCATAGGAACAGCAGGAGTATTTCCCATCTGTGGTGTAATTGCTGTTTTCATTTTGTTTCAAAGGAAAAAGGTGCTGCTGTTTCACAGTAAATTTGTTCAGGAAGGCTCCTTCAAGGCAACAGCTAACCACTGATGTCCTGCCAAAGCTGTAACGGAAAGCATTGCCTCTTTAATTTGCAATAACTTGCCAGGATCGTGTACTTGTGAAAGAAGGGAAGAGGGGAAGTAGGGTGAAGAACCTAAATCAAATAATTAGCCACTAAACTTGCTTTGCTTTAAGCTAAAACAGTCTCACCCCTATCCCTCTACCCTCCCTGGATTTTCAGTACATGAAAAAAGCTTTCTCCAACTTAAAACTGCCTCTGTTAATTCGTTCTTTTTGTTAGATTTAGGTTTGTTTAATGCAAAGACCTGTTTTTAAATGGAATCATTTAAATTTAAATGTTATGTGCCTTTTTTCAAGCTCTAGTTCATGAGTGATTCTAGTCTTGAAATTTAGTGTTTTTTTTTTTTTTTCTCTGAAGTAATTTTTTTTTAGTCATTGAAAAATTATTTAAATGATTGTTAGAGCTCAGAGATGGGAAAACCAGTGGTTTTTTTGTTCTGGATTTTGGGTAAGTGATCGTTTACAAACTTAGTCCTTCATTATTCTTTCAGATATTCACTGTGAAGTCTCAAAGAGTGATATCCACCTTACACACTGTTGCATACTGGATTAGGACCATTGGCAATGTTGCTGCTTCTGCTCCTGCTGGCTTCTCAAGGCTGTCCTTCCAAACAGCAGCTGGTGTTTACATGCTAAAAAAGGGAGGAGAAAGTGTTAAGACTAGAGTATGTTTTGGTACATGCTCTGTGAGCAAGGAGAGCTATCTTAATAAAAATAAAAAAAATCTCTAGTCAGAGACTGCATGTGTTTCAAAATAATAATTAAAAAGAAAATAGCAGAAATTCTTGGCTAACTTACATGGTGATAAGCTGGTGCTTTGTGCTCAGCTCCTGCCACCCCTTTCCACAATCCTGATGCTTTGTTACAACTGGTGAGGTTACAATATGATGAAAAACTGAGACCTGTTGAAGGAATAAATATGAAAGGTCTAACTTGTTGGAAATATTTGCTGATGTAGTGGCATTAATAGTACCATGTTCTGGCCAAGGAATTTGAAGGATATGGCAAACTGCAAACACTAGGTCAAATTTTGAGGCCACTGCAATGCTTTCAGTTTCAGTTCTATCCTCTGCTGGAGAGAGTTCAAACTCACATCCATCATCCTGCCCTAGGTACCAGGGTATAGACTTCTCTGCATATTACTGTAGTTTGTGCAAAGGTCAGTAGATAAAATGCCTAAATCATTCTTAGGAATTAGGACTCTTCCCCTCTATGAAGTGTTATGATTACCTGGCTATCAGATCAGGTTGCCACTTGTTTTCTCTTTAAGGCCAAATGAATCTTTAGTCCATTCTCTGTGCAGCAGAACAGCTTAAACAGGATGAAGCGCAGATTTCTCATACAGAGTAGCTAATAGTAGTCAGGCTGTTTGCATATGGAGATGTAAGCTTTGAAACCTCTCAAGCAAGGAAAAGTAGTTGAACTTGGGTTTCCTGCTTCCTTGCAAATATGCTTTGGATACAATGTAAAATAAGATACCAGCACTGACTGTGTTCAGTAACAAGAATTGAACTTGCTCAGTGCTTTGAGGGGAAGGAGAAGGGTTCTGGGTTGCAGATCTGACTTGGCAGAGGCAGTACCTTACAGACTGCCTAAAGTGAGCTGACCTGACATGAGATTTATTTGTATAGACAGATTTTCCTACTGACTATCTCTAGACAGACTTGTGATGAGCGCTTTGTTCATGAAAAGCTTTTTATAACATCTCTGATGTCTACTGCTCAAACAGTATGACACTCAACTTGCAGTCTTTAAGGACTTCCACTGGAGTTGATACAGAGTCTTTAGTACCATGTGCAGCATGGTAGACCATAGTGCTCTGTGCTGTCCCGCTTTCACTCCCCCCCAAAATAATACATAAATACACACACACACAGATATAGATATAGATATACATGTAAGCCTTCCAGAACTGAGGAAACTTTTCATCAAAAGCTGTGTTAGGATTTCACAAATATATTGTTTGATTGTAAAAATGTTAGTCTCAAAGTACTTTGGAAAAACAGGGTATCCTTTGGCAAAATTCTCACTGAATTTAGGAATGTTGTACAGGGAAACAGTCTCTGGAACGCTGATGGACAGGGTCATATTTGCTCGTTCTAGTGTATTTCAACCAATATGACTAAACATTACTCTTGTGGCTTTTTTTCCTCCTCTGATGATTCATAGACTGGAGTCTATTGTTAACATTGGATACATGCCACTTTCACAGCTGAACATATTGCAGAAATCTAAAAACATTTTTGAAAGGACTAAATGACAAAATTATTAAAAGCTCTTAATGGTATGCAGTTTATTTGTAGCTCATGAGTGGGAGAATCCACTGCATACTAACCATTGTTCAGAAACGATACATTATGAGATCTTTTGGTTACTGAGGAAAAGTTTTGTGCTATGTATATTTCTGCAGATTTGAAGTTAAGTAGGTAAGTCACTTGCCTCAAGTGGGAGACAGATGTGTGGTAGAAATGTCTGTCTCTTTAATGAAGAAAGAATGTCAATAAGGCTTTGTTGTCATAGTAAATGTATATGGTACTTCACAAATGCCTATTGTCCCTAACTAGCATAATATTCCCCTCTGGATTTCTCTGTCTGCTCTAGATTTAATTCTTATCCTGATAACCAAGTTCAGTCAGGTTCCCCAGACAGGGCCCATGATGGAGTGTCTGCTTCCTTACAGTCAGCTGGGCAGGAGTGTTCCCCTTTGCTTTTTAACCTTTCCCACAGTAAGGAGGCTCCACTTCACCTAGCAAAACAATTACAATTTCCCCTTCCCCATGAATAAAACCTCCTCCCAACATGTTTCTGCCTGACGACTCTAAATGCAAATTCATATAAGTCAGATGTCTGCTCTCTTGTATGAAAGACTGCTGTATTTGTTTAATTTCAAGGTTTTCATGCTCCATAAATTGACTGTAATATCTGAGTGCCTTCTACCTGACCCACTGTTAAAAACGCAAAGCTATGCTGTATTTCATGGAGTGTATGTGGTATCTTCAGTGGGATTGTTAGAGAATGCTACTTTCATGATGGTGTTAGCAGATGTTGGTCCTTATCCCTCTGATTGGTGACCTTCATGAACCACTGTAAGTGAGAATGGTCTTTTGACTGCTCTGTAGTCAAAGGGTGCAGTTGCAGCTTTGATGTGCATAGCCTAGAGAAGCCCCAGTAGCTCTATAGTTCTGTCTGTGAGCCTGGAGTGTACTTGCTTGCTGAAAGCTAAGCTTCCACTGCATTGTTTCTATTGGTTTCTTGACTGACCAGATCACAACAGGTATAAGCAGGAGTTGCTTGTGCAGTTGCATCTTGTAAAAGGCCTCAGTTTCCCTCTGTCTTTGATTTAATCTTTGATATCTTGTTACTAAAGGTCTGATTATTTTCCTAAAAGTATCCCTGGGGCATGATGTCATTCTTTGTTACTGAGGAAAGGATCATGAGAAAAGATGGGTCTTGCATTATGCTCTAAAAATAGAGAGGTCACTCCCATTAACAAAAGATAAGATTTTCAAGTTAAGGAAAACCTCATGTAATCTCACACAGACAGAGCACACAAAAACAAGGCAAAGTGCAAGGAAATGTTCCAATGCAGTCTAATTGAAGGGGGAAAAATCCAAATTACTTAATGCTAGGTTAATTAAAATGTATTTTCCAGAAAACATTAACCAGAAATGAAAGTTTTCTGAGAAAAGCTTTAAAATAAATCTGTGGAAAAGCAGGGAGGTATCCTGAGCTCCCAGCTCTGGAAAGGTTGAAATGAGCTAGAGCCAAAGAAGCATTTCTTGAAGTTGTATCAGAGCAAATCGGAGTTCCATCAGAGTTCCTCTCCTATAATGCATATCACTGTTTCAATTTTATTTCCAACAAAACAAAACTTCTGTCAAGTTTTGGTATCAACAATTCCCCAGAATGTAGTGCAACAAAACATGTACGTGTAATGAAATAATAATAAAACTAGAACAAATGTTTATTTTAACTTCTATGGACTCCTTGGAGCCCTAAAGATAAATGAATTTCAGGTAAGAAATGAGAGAAACATCATGTAAATGAATGTTAGAAACAGTGGAATATTAACGCTAAATTTGGGCTTAATAAACTCAGTAAGACAATGCAATTCAACCACTCCTTATGGCAAGACATGTGGAGAGCAGTAGTATCAAGACCAAACTCACTGAAATATTGCAATAGCCATGGATAGGGGAAAAAAAGTACCTGCAACATTCATGTATGGGGTGTTCTGAAAAAGAAAACACATGGATAGTGGGAAGGTGGATGAAGGATTGCAATAGGAGCATTTGGACCTGCTGCTGGAGTCCAAACCTAGATCTCAATTTAGCGGAAGTGGCATTCTGCATGCTACATGGAGACAGAGTTCGGTAACAATAACTTACAAGAAGGTCATATGCCAGCATTAATATGGGCCCAAGTTAATATCTGAAGAGATCAGATATGTGGGTGGTATAGGGGGTCTACTTGCATTAGTGGAATGAACCATGTACCATTCCACTTGTGCAAATTGTCCTATATTTAGGCTTGTTTTATCCTCAAAGTGTACAAACTTACTTTAAGTACAATAAGCTTCCAATAAATGTTTATTGGACATACCTATCAAATAAACTATTGTAGGGGATAAAGATGAAAGAAGAAAAGTTTTACAGATAGTTTAAAATATCTTGAAGTAAACACTATAGTGAAAACAATAATAATAAAATCTAGCCTTACAGACCCTTTTCAATAATTCCAATATTTTGTATGACTGGGAAATCAGTAAAAGTTGAATGTTCTTCTGGATTTAGAATTTGATAGTGAAAGCATTCTAAAAGAATTATTGCTAATTTTCAGTCCTAGGTTCTCTCTGATGGGGCTTGAAGGTAGTGACAGCTTATGACAACTACTGCTGACTTCTGTGTATATGGCTCTCCTATAATTCACGTATTTGGGTAAGAAGGATGGTGGATTTTTGCTTTTCTTCGAAAGCTGTTTAAGTCTGCATGGTACTAAGGCTGATTTCAGTGCAAATGGCTCACTATTTTTGTCTTCAGAATTCCAGGTTAATACTGAATCTGATGGATATGTTGCCACTGTGTTAACGCTCTGAGGTTTATAGAGAGGTTTCTGTACTAACATGTTCTCCCTCTAATCTCTCAGACTCCAGATGAGTTTACCTCGTAAAAAGCTTGTCTTGACTTAAACTTTGAACAATGCAGCTCCTAGCAAAACAATTCAAGAGATTAAATCCTGGATTTGTCTTTGTTATGAACATAAGACATACACTACTATTAGTTTCCTGGGATTCCACAGGCTGGAAACAGCAAGTTGGAAATTCAAGACTTAGCTTCTTCTGAAATTATTTGCCATGAAAAGTGTCCCAAAGTCTTTTCTGTCAGTGCCTCAGCCAAACTTTGAACAGATTCATAACCTAACCTATCACTGACAGAAAATAGGAATGCTTATTTCTCTGTAAAATCAGGTTTTAAAACATTTCATATCAGCTACTAAAATGCTTTGGCGGCTTTTGAAAATGCATGCAAATGTGTAGACTTCTGACAGTCATCAGGCTGGGACCAACCTCTGCTAACTTTAAATGTTATTTCTAGACTAGTTTCTTTCAGGTTCCTCTTTGGTTAAAGGAAAAAATTTCGACACTTCTGAATTGATGTTCATCTCTTTCTAAAAAAGACACCTGAGATAGGTTGGGCAACCAACCCATCCATCACTCCCCATTTACTGCAAAGGTTGTTTAGGTGGAGATGGTGATGTGAAAATTAACCCCACCAACATAGCCTTTTATTCTTTTGTACCTCTGACTGTCATAAAGCTCATGTTCTGTGCTGTAATTATTGCTAGGATGCTGAGAACATTTGACTGGGGGTTTTATACTACCAATTTCCAAGGAAAATATATGCTTGAGGTCTCTGAAATTGGAATTCTGCTTCTTTTTACTGATGGAAATAAAAAAGCTAGGAGTAGAGAGACGGTGATGGATGAAGGCAAAATTTAACCCAGGCAAATTGATTGTATTAACTGGAAAAACAGAATGGCATGAATAATTTAAGAAATAACTCTGTTCTAGGTTTTCAAATTTCCTTAGAAATATAACTGCCTCTATTTCTTTTCTGTTTTCAGTATTCCTTCACAGGCTAAATGTACTATGCTCTTTTATGAGCCAAAAATATGTGCTTACAGAAATGAAAAAGATGATAAAGTCACGAAAAATATGTATAATATTTTCACGTTAACAAGTGTTCTGAACCAGCTGGTACAACCTTACACAGGAATTTTCGTGGTGATCATTTTAAAAATCTCCAACTAGTGCATAGTTACATAACAGGTTAAAATCTTTAACAGCTGAAAAAAAAAATGAGATGGTTTTCTTGAGATTTTAAACAGGCAAAAAATATAAGGGGAAACTAAAGAATGTTTTTCCATGGGTCACAGGAAATTTATCTATAAATAGAATACCCATTTATTTCATACCTGGCACATAGCAGAAATGAGCTCTTAGTGCAGAATTGCTGTAGAAAAAAAGGCGGAGAGAGCTGCACTGTTAAAAGTTGTATACATCTACACCAAAATATTGCTGCTGGGGCTGGAAGACTTAAACTAGAGAAGGCTTTACCTCTTAAGGTTTTTCTTCTCATCAGTGACCACTGATGAGTGGTTCTCAGACAGCTCAAAACAATTTTTTTTTTCTGCAGGCAGCTCAAAACAATTACTCAAAAGCCTGAAGTGTTCTAGTTATGTCAATAAGCTGTTGGCCTAGGAGCAATAACATGATCCCCTATGGCCTAAATGTCTTTCCATTACTTCCAGAATACCAAAAGTGGCAGTTTAACCCAATGCTGAAATCCTTGTTTTAGTCTTGGTTATGTATATGAAAATAGATTTGAGATAAACATCTATTGAATATTAAAAAAAAAAAAAAGTAAATAAGTACCATCTCAGATATATCATAGTCTGTGTAACTCTTATACAGATTTCATCTAAGAAAAAATCTGTTACTACAGAAATTCAGAATCAAGGAGCTATAACTTTCTGGCAAGCTGAACTCAACATTGTATATGGGAACTCATAAATGTACCAGGTTTTTGGCATCTACTCTGTGGCTTTTATATAGAAGAACAAAGGGATGCTTCTAGTAGTCTAATATTAATGTAACTGGCCCTCATACAAGTTACATGCAATTCTTCCAGTCAGTCTGCTAACATCCTGGTAGAAGCAGAATAAGCACCTGGTGATTTTCTTGCTATACTGACATGTTAATGTGTTGACTCCGAATTCTCTCAAATGACATGTAAAACCCATCTTTGGGGTATAAAAAATAAATAAATAAAATGTGATCTTCTCATTTCTTAAATGGCTCAACTGAAAAAGCAGTGGCAATAATTTAGTTAAAACATGTTTCTGAACCCTAGCCTTGCTGGGGCCTGGTAGGACAATGTTCATCACCCTGTTCATAGGTTGCCATTCTGTTCAGTCCTTCCAGAACTGTGGAAAGGGGAGTAACTGCTGTTGTGCAAGACTATAAAACACACAGCTGAAACAAGCCTGTCCTCTCCTGTATAACATCTGCTTCTCTATCTTGACACTGTCTTTTTACACACTTTAACTCATTGCTTATTTCCAAGAAAAAAAAGAAAATATATATATATAGTAGTTTATGCAGTATCATTTAGCTCATGTAATTAGGTCTTTCAGATTACCTTATGTGACCTTTGGGAGGAAGAGCTTGTTTCAGAAAGTCACTCCCCATTTCAGATGTATCTGAGAAAAAAATGTCTTCCAGGCTCCCGTTTAGCTTTTGGGCTGTGGATGTGATCTACCTTGACTTCAGTAAGGCTTTTGACACCGTTTCCCACAATATTCTCCTCAAGAAACTGGCTGCTCGTGGCTTGGACTGGCGTACGCTTTGTTGGGTTAAAAACTGGCTGGATGGCTGGGCCCAAAGAGTTGTGGTGAATGGAGTCAAATCCAGTTGGAGGCCGGTCACTAGTGGAGTCCCCCAGGGCTCAGTACCACGGCCAGTCCTCTTTAATATCTTTATCGTTGACCTGGATGAGGGCGTCCAGTGCACCCTCAGTAAGTTTGCAGATGACACCAAGTTAGGTGTGTGTGTCGATCTGCTCGAGGGAAGGAAGGCTCTGCAGGAGGATCTGGATAGGCTGGACCGATGGGCTGAGGTCAACTGTATGAAGTTCATCAAGGCCAAGTGCTGGGTCCTGCACCTGGGGCACAACAACCCCAAGCAGCGCTACAGGCTGGGAGATGAGTGGTTGGAAAGCTGCCTGGCCAAGAAGGACCTGGGAGTATTGGTTGATAGGCAGCTTAATATGAGCCAGCAGTGTGCTCAGGTGGCCAAGAAGGCCAACAGCATCCTGGCCTGTATAAGAAGCAGTGTGGCCAGCAGGTCTAGGGAGGTGATTGTCCCCCTGTACTCGGCTCTGGTGAGGCCGCACCTCGAGTACTGTGTTCAGTTTTGGGCCCCTCGCTACAAGAAGGACATGGAGGTGCTTGAGAGAGTCCAGAGAAGGGCGACAAAGCTGGTGAGGGGTCTCGAGAACAAGTCTTACGAGGAGCGGCTGAGGGAACTGGGGTTGTTTACTGGAGAAGAGGAGGCTCAGGGGAGACCTCATTGCTCTCTATAGGTACCTTAAAGGAGGCTGTAAAGAGGTGGGGGTTGGTCTATTCTCCCACGTGCCTGGTGACAGGACGAGGGGGAATGGCCTAAAGTTGCACCAGGGGAGGTTTAGGTTGGCTGTTAGGAAGAACTTCTTTACTGAAAGGGTTGTTAGGCATTGGAATGGACTGCCCAGGGAGGTGGTGGAGTCACCATCCCTGGAGGTCTTTAAAAGACATTTAGATGTAGCCCTTAGTGATATGGTTTAGTGGAGGTCTTGTTAGTGTTAGGACAGAGGTTGGACTAGATGATCTTGGAGGTCTCTTCCAACCTAGACGGTTCTGTGGTTCTGTGATTTGTGACTCATAAAACTCTGTTCACACTACTGCATTCACATGCTACACAAGAAAATACTTTTCTTGTATGGTAGGTTACTGCAAACAGCAATTACATGTTGTGGATTCTTTATAATGCAGTAATTGACTGAACAACCATAACTGTTTGTTCAGAGTCCAGTTCAATTTATGGCCTTTATCCACAAAAAATAAATAAATAAATAAATAAAAATGGATATCTTAAAGCTTGTTTCCTAATAAAATCCATGCAGGGAAGTGAAAGTCAGGAAGGTGAAGGTTTTTCTCTACCCAACATATAGCTCTTCTCTCCAAAGGGTGCATCTAGGAAGATCAAGAAGGACCACCTCAGCAGGAGGTATTTCCTCAGCTGCTCTTCTGGGGAACTGGTAGTCACATAGTTAATGACCATAACAGATCAGAACCCAGATCTGGCAGCTGCACTCAGGAGAGTCCTATGTGTTGATAGCATCCAATTGTAGTATGCATACATGCATCCATGACTGTTTATTCATCTTAGGAAGAAGCTGCCTTAATCAGCCAAGTGTTCTCTCAGCATAATGCAAAATAGGAATATTTTTGGTGATCCATCTTGTAAATAGTGGATTTCTCTGGCCTGGTCTCCAAGAAAAAAAACTTCAATAGAGACAGAGATAATAAAGTTGGCTTATAGTAATCGTGTCCAGGTGTATCCTGAAACTGTTAATTCCTTTGGCAAAGTAAATAATTACATAATTTTTATATCAGTTTCAACTGCTTGGAGTCTTTTGTTACTTTGATAGGTCTTACTATCTTAGTCCTCTTCAGTCATGGAATATCCTGAGCTGGAAGGGACGCATGAGGATCATCAAGTCCAACTCTCCACTCTGAGTTAAGTGACTGAAATCCATTCTTACTCTGTTCCTAGCACAGCCCAGGCAATGTACAATACTTGATAGATGACTTAAGAGTCATCAGTGTACAAATCAATCCAAATCATAAAAAAATAAAAAATTTAAAAAAAAAAAAAAATTACTGCCTTGGAGGGGTAGAATCAGAGTTAGAAACTGTATTTTCGGTTGGATGTCAAAAGGCAAAGAGGGAAATAGATCATGTATCCAGAATGCTGATAGTGTCCAAATGTTATCTGAAGGAAATGCAAAACGTAAGGTAGTGCTATTCTGCCTTCCTTTTGTTCTTCTAGTACTAATTTTAGCTTTTTTGAAGGGAAGTCTTTCATCGTTTCAGATCACCTTCCATATGCTTCATTTATCTTGGTCAGAAGTGTTTTAAGTGTCTCTTGTCTTTATTCTATGTTACATCTCTTATGTAAAAAGTTGTTTGTTATTTTCCTCTCCCAGGTTCACAGAAAGACTTATCTTAATTTAGTCTTACATTAAAACATCCACTATGTCATCTATCTTTATCTTAGAATTAACAACATATTTCATTACTATTTGTAAGACCTGTGGACAGGAATTGATTAATGCCTATTACTTCTTATTAATTTATATGAGATACACAAATACTATACTAGAAAACTAATTTTTTGATTTTGATCTCTTCAGAAATTATTTTTTTCCCTAGGTTCTTATTGTCTGTCTTACCAATGTTTCTCTATGTTACTTGCAGCTTTCTGTTTGTTTTTCCCTCTTATTTCTCAGTATATAATTAGTATTCCACAAAGTTTCCTGAGACAGTGTTAGTCAGGTGTTAGGAAATGCACCCAAACCTATCCCAACAGATGAATTGCATCTGGTTTAGGTGTATATACAAACTCACTCACTTTCATCTTAAAACTGATATGATACTGACCAAAGATTGTATTCCAGTTCTCATAAAACAAACATAGGAGTATCAAAACTTCACATTTTTGTTAAATATTTTAAATTATACATTAGATGTACTTAAATTGTGAATGAAAGATCCAAATTCATGAAACCTTAAATTCAGTTTTGCAGTATTACCAGAGTTGGTCTCAGACTCTTTAGTTCCTCTCCTTTTTCAGTCTCTTTAGCTCCTCTCCTGAGGATGGGATTTAGCTGCATGCGTATCTTTCTCAGTGCTGCTTGTTGTGTGTATTCTGTCAGAAACGCTTTGTGCTGAATCATTTTCATTCTGTGTAATACTGATGATACCTTCAAACGTGATAGAGGTATGGGCTCTATGGAGTCAGATCATTTCAACACCATGGTGTTAACAAAGTCGTGCCATGTGGTGTGTCTAGGGTTATGCAAACTTGATCTAGGGACCTGTGCCAGCTTCTACAAGGGGGCTTTAATTTACCATTTCCTGACCTTCCTGTTCCCTGCCTGCATATCCACAGATGCTCAGATTCCTTGAGGACAGAGTTTTCTGGATGGATTTCATCCAATATGATGTGCTAGACTGCTTTTCCTCTTTGATCTGCTCTAGTGCAACATGAGAGTATGCATCCATGGCTAATCATGGGAGACAGGTTAATCAGGGAGCCTGGGAAAGAAAATCAAACCTTAGCACACTTTTATTCAGAGGGTTAACTTTGAATTAATAAAGAATTTTGGTAGAAACTGGTAACATTTTTTTTCTTTTTCCATTTTTAGTGGTTGTTGTCAGAAGCTGGGTGTATTTCAATTCCTTTCATCACCCAAGAAGGGAGGCAGTGTCAGTATAAGAGGTATCTTGTTCATTTTGTTAGGTTTCTTTCAGCATCTCTTGGAAGAACTTCTAGTTCAATATCTCACTTGGTAATTATTTCTTCCCAATTTTTTAATTTATTCTTTCTCCTAATGAAGTTCTTGAGAATCTTCAGCTGCCTGTGACAAGATGGGTTTTCTGAATGCTAACCTGAGGCTGTGTCCTTTTGTGGATCATGGTAATTGTGAGATGATTTACAAGAATGTTGAGTAGCTGCATTTTGCTTTAGGAAACATACCAGGCTGTCAATTCAAATTGGCGAGAAGACATAGGTATGTTACGGTTCACCTCCTGTGCTTTATTTCACTACTTCCTACTGAGTGTCTGTGACTGACAGTTTACAAAACTACCCCTCCTCTGTGGGAAAGAAGACAAACCTAGCAAAAGCAGTTGAAGTATTTCCCTGCCTTTAGAAGAAAATGCATGGCCACAAAATTAAAAAGACAAAACTTGTTGATCAAGAGGGGTCACAGTGTTCTGGCACCAGTCTACAGTCTCATCTTTGATGTTCTTTCCAGTGATGAGTTCAAGTTGATAGGCATGATCACAACTTAGATTAGGTTATCTTGTTAGGTTAGTTTACTAGACAAAATGGAGGAAGGAGAGGGATGATCAGGATTTGCATCATGGTACAAGTGCAAAATACTCCATATCAAACATCTTGTCCAAAGTAGAGGTCTCTAACCATTTCTGTCAACTAATGTGATATTAAACTGCATGTGCCCCATAATGTGGCTTTTGTTCTGATTTGCACTCATTTTGTGAATGCAAGAAAAAAAAATGAATCTTTAAAAAGAGGTTCTTTCTCATAGCTCCTGAAATATATTCTGAAAAGTACAAAAGGATACATTCAATGTATATTTGGAAAGGTCATCAAAGGAGAGGAAAAACATTTTCTGAAATACAAAAGTGTCTTTGTCTTGAGAACTGTTGAAGTGTAAAGGAAAAGTAGCTGACAATAATGTTCTGGAGAAAATAAACAGAAATTGGCCCACTGGGCTGGAGTCCTCAATCTTGACTGCTCAAGAAACTCCAGGGAAAAGAAAAGACAGGAATTATGGCACACCTGTTTCCACAAAATACACATAAGAGCACTTTACAATACTTTTCACTGGTAGAAAATACAGTCTATATTTGACTTTTTCAGCTGAGACCCTATTAAGATCTGCTAATCAGGTAAAAATCCAGATCTTTATCAATAAATGCAAGCTATACTGATTTTTATTTTTATTTATTTATTTATTTAGAATCATATCTTAAAAGCTGTCTCAGGAGCTCATAACCTTGTTTTACAGGCTTGTATTCCTCTAAGTCTGTGCTTTAATTTAACTGATCAGGTCATCAGGGCACCAGTGAGGAAAGGCACACTGGCTATCAGACTCTTCTACAGTAATAAAAGTTGTTTGAATCTGAGCAGTTCTCTCCTTTTATATCAAGACTAAATTGGATTCTTACAGATGAAACACATATTTTAAATTGGATAAAATATTTTAGTCCCAGTGAAGCAGATGAGTTAATCCAGCGGCTATGTGGGGAATGCAGGGAAGCATACGTCACAGCACCATGGAATGGTTGAGGTTGGAAGGGATTTCTTGAAATTGTATAGTTCACCCCCTGGCTCAAAGAGGGTTCAACTACAGCATGTCACTGAGGGTGATGTCCAGTCAGATTTTGAATATTTCCAGGAATGGAGATTACAACCCCCATAGACAACTTGTTCCAGTGTTTCCTTCCATTCTGAAGGGCTGCTCCCTGGGGCCATGAGAGCAGCCTGTCTTTCAGCAGAATTTCACCACTTGAAAACCAACACTCCCCACCATGAGCCTGCCCCTAGCACATACCTGTGCTGGTGCTGACAGTGGCAGGTGCCAAGAGACCTACACCTACTTCTTGTCTCTAACTGTCTTTTGATGTCTTCCAAACAAAGAAGTAGAAAGGTCAACAACACATGATTTGTGTAGGATACATAGGTAGATGGATGAGTTTGAACTGCGGCCTCCCAGGCTTGGTAGCTGGAGCTCATGATGCAATCTGTTCTGTGAAACATCCTTTTTCATGTTATTTCTGGCTGTTTCTGCAATGTGTCATCAAATGCTATTCATACTATGAAGCACAATGATAGCACTGCCTTTTCATTTTTATTTTTTTTTCCCAAGCTTGCTGTGACTGATTAAATAGTATGTGGGCTAGAATTAGCTTCAATGTAAAATGCGAAACTGACTCCTGTCTGTACAAGGGAACCACCATAACAGGCAATGTTTTATTTGTTTATTTATGGTCACTTGCACAAGGCTATTAGTTTTAGGGTCCAATAATGTAAAAATCATACAAATAGAAACATGAACAACTCAAAAGAGTTTTCTTTTCAGTCAAAACCATGAAATATAAAAAGATTTTAGTATTTTATCTCAAATTTTAAAACTATTCAGATTTCATACCTGTGGCTATTTTAATGATCTTCCATTCCCTAGACCCCCATATTCAACAATTCTCTGTTCTACTTTGTCCTCAGAGAAGAAGAGCACCAGATAGGTGTAGCTAAACAAGTTGTGCTGTGACTTTCTTGCTCACAATAGCTTTGGCCTTTGAATATTTCTAATAACTAGTTCATGGTAATAATTCCCTAATAAGGTGTCTCAATTAGCATTTAGATCTCATGATATCTGTAGGATCTGTCACTGAGACTCCTATAAATTCTCAGTAAATTGTAAATTTGGTTAAAATTGGCCAGAGGGTTCTGAGGTTATTAGAGAAAGAGGCAGGAGAGGTAGCTTGTTCTCATTAATTTAGTTTTCCAAGGAAACATGATGAATAATTCAGATGCTCGTCTTACTGCTGTACTGAGGGAAGAAAAGCAAAAGAGCAGAAACATAATAATAAAAACAGCAAAGTAAAAACAGTTAGGATGAAATATGCCATCATAGGTTCAGTGAATACATAAGTGATCAGGACTGAATCTAGTTTACTAGGTTTTCTCAGGGGAGGTGTAGATTTTGCTATGGAATTCCATGAATAATGCTACTCCATTGTTTTCCTCCCATAAATTTGGATGAGAAACTGCACAGCTTGCCTAAAAACTGAGTTTGTCTAACTTTTGAAACATACAGATTCGCTGTAATTTAAACTTGTAGGGTTTTTAAAGGTTTTAGTTTCAGATTCTCAAAATTACAAATCCCTTTTGCTTCAAAATGACATCACTGACCCAGATGGCTCTTCAGAGCAATTACTTTTTCCTCTGAATCTCACCTCTTTGTTCTGTTTCTCAGTATCTTGTTTAGTTTCGTCAGAGGTTTTAAACTTCGGATCTCTTTTCCAGATGGAATACTAGATATTCTGATATTTTACATGTACATTTCAGTGCTATATTGTGTTGCACAATTACAGTGTTGCATCTGAAGTAGTGACAATATTCCCATTCTGTTTTCAGGTGGAGCTGGGTCTTGACTTGAAATGTTTGCAAGCCACTTCTCACCCTTAGGTGTAGAGGGACAACCACTGGTGACCAGCCCCATGGCAGTCTGTTGCTCTGGGCTTCGCTCTGAATGTGTGTGCTGCTCCCAGAGGACTGCAAGGCTGCTTTCACCTGCTTTCCCGTCTTCTCACAGACCCTGCTTCTTCTTGAAAACATTTTCTTTCTGTTACTTGCTCTTTAGTTAAACTTGATTATTTTCAACTGATTATAGTGCTTCTCACAGACATGCCTAAAAATCTCAACATCAGCTAGTTTCTTTTTGTATGGAATAAACATTTTTGACTAGTTTTGAAATACCCTGCATACAATGAGTATATAACTCATGATGGTCACTTCAGAGACATTTATTTCCTTCCTGGTGTTCTTGTCAGGATTTCATGAAAAAGACCTTTCCCAATCTGAAACTCAAAGTTGCCCTGTCCAAAATAAAAAAGCTTTGAACATTCGTCAATTAGGATTATATTCATGTTGCACTGAGCCTTTTCATTCTTCAGCTTTTTTCTTATTGTTTGTTCCGCGATACTGGAAGCCCTAAGCACACAAATCAGACCTATTGTGTCTTACAGCACCAGTGACAAACAAAATGGGTGCTACCTATAGGAGCTTACAAATTTTATGTGAGAGTAAATAGCTCAGATAAAGAAAAATGTTTGAAGCGGAAGAAGAACGCAGGAAAAGGGAAACAGAAAGAGTTGGCATGACCTCTGGGGCAGGCTAACAGGAAGATTTTTGCAGTAATATGTCCTGGTGAATACTGGCATTGGGATAACATATGGTCTAAACCAGGAAAAAGTCACTTTTTGCAAGATAGCCTGATAGAAAAAGTCTCAAGTAAATGTGCCTTACAAAGAATCCAGAAGTCTTAGGAAACACATTAATGAGTACTTTAAGTTTTGGATGGTGGCAAGGAAAAAGATCTGTTTTGAATTTAAGTGTATACATTTGTCCACAATGATTGAAAAATTGGTTACTAGGTCTCCTTTTGAGCTTCCTGTGAGATCTTTACAAGGAGGTACCAGAGTAAGGCTGAGATAGTTAGTTGGAGAAGAAAGGGACAGAAAAGGCTGAAATTAATTTATCATGCATTTGTTCTTTCTTTGTGACCTAATGGATACAGAATATTTCGTAGCCACAGACGTGTTGACTTCCAAAGGTCCCTTCTAACCATCCAGTCCTACCTTCAGCTTGAAGCAAGGTTGTTTTCAACACCGGGTCAGTTCAGCCAAGGCTCTATCTAGATGGGGTGGCAATTCCACAAAATCTCTAGGTAAACCTGTTTCAGAGATGCACTAACCTCCTACACAGATAGGAGAATGATGTAAGGGAAACCAGTGGCTGGGGGGTGAACTCAAGGAAACTGCAGTTAAGACACATTTTTAGATGTTGAACTCATCTTTTAAACAGTGAGAATGTTTAATCACTGGAGCAACATTTCAAGGGAAGTGATAAATACTCCATTTCTTGTTATCTTTAAGCACAGACTGCATTTCAGGCATATGTTTTAACACATACAAGGTATATGTCACTGAGGTGCAAGTTATCAGGCTCTGAGCAGGAACAAGCGAGAGAAATTTCAGTTATAGGGGAGATTGGGGAAAATGATGTTCATTCTTCTTTCTTCCGTTCTATGATTTAATGTAGTATGTGTAAAGGGATTGTATGCACTCAGATGAGCACCAGTATGTCTGACCTGGTCAGTTTTATACTGAGGTTCTTATTTATGAGAGCATGTTGTGAGAGCATGAGGGATCTTCACAGAATAGTATACTATCTATAATAGTTTCTGTGTCTTTAGAAACAAAATATTCTGAATCATAAGCTCATCCTAGTGCTGGAAAGTCATTACTGATTTCTTGTTTATCTTAATGACTCACCACCTTCCTCATCACTGAAAAACGTCCTTCCAAAATAATGTACAGCCTTGCTGGCTGAGCACTGCGGAGTAGCCTATATTTCTATCCAGTTTGCTATGTCAATTTTTAAACATGACTTCTGAGATCCTGAAAAATACCAGAAGCAACTGCCCAATGATGTTTTTCTAGCAATATACACTAACTCTGAAGTATTGTTTAAAATAATAATTAATAATAAAGGGAATTTGTTCACTGTACCATATTCCATGCTAGAATCCTATATTTTCCACACAGGACAGTAACAAATGGTAGCACAGAAGTAACTTGTTAGGCTAGTAGTTTCCAGTAAAGCTTGATTTTTTTTTTTCATCTTTTCTCTTAAGTTGGAACAAAACATACCCTACAAAAAAAAATAAACAAATAAATAACAATATTAATTTTTAAGTGGGAGGGGGAATGGGCAATATATGTTCTGAAAAATTAAGTCAGATGTCTAAATCCCATGTTAAAAAAAGACACTTCAGCTTTTCACTGAGAGCAACTATATTCACAGTTGATACTTCATTGTAATTAGAAATTAGAAAGCAAAGCTCTGAAAAACCTTGAACATGACTTTGACTTTCATGAGAAATGGACATTTCAAAGAAGTTTAATAAAGAACTAAATCAGGTTTGCATTATCCTCTTAGGTTAATTTTGCTAAAGATCAAATAGTTTCCTTCAACCAAAAAGATTTTATTTTATTATTTTATTTTATTTTTTTGTACAGACAAAAGAGGAAACAACAATAAGTCAGATTTTAAGCTGGTGTAAATTTTTTTTGATGTCAATGGATTTATTTCAGTTTGCAGTATCCAAGAATGAAGTGCAACTATCCACTACAATAACCGCTTTCTAACTTACCACTGTTATGTGGCAGGAGTTGCTTGGTAAGCATCATCTTGTATTACTCTACAGCACAGCTTTTTTTCTTTTTTTCCCCTTCCCTCAGTGGGATATTCCACCAATGATGTGGGTTATATGTCCAGCATCTGTCTGAATGTGCTTCCTGCTTTTGATTATTTCTAACAGTAGCTCTTCACCATCCCTCCTCTTAGCCTTAAAAGGAGACTTTGTAGCAGATAAAGCACTTGTGGGCTTCAGAAACTTCCTGTATGAGATGAAAGGAGCTCTTAAATCTCAAGAATGGGGGGAAGCTACAAAGGAGTTACCGTATTTCTCTGGACTACATCTTATCTCATGATGTGTGTACACAAGGGGACAATGTGTCGGCTAAAAAACCACTTCTGTGAGGCATCTCATGACTTCACTTTTAATGTTTTCTTAACTTTCCTTTTTTTTCTTTGATTATACTTCTATGTATTTCATATAGTTCCTGTTTCTAAAGGTTTTCAACTCCTGAAAGAACGTTAACCCTTCAACAACATGTGTTTGAAGAGCTGCAAAGGGAATTATTTTTCAGCAGGAGTTGATATGAACTGTCCATTTAGGGGCACTAAGAGCAGGGAGTTGCTAAAAGTGAAAGTATAATTTGATTTTCCACCTTTTCCTATTATCAAAAAGGAGCACTTGTCTCTCTGATGGAAACTCTTCAAAAAGGTGCCAGTTTCTAATGCAGAAGAAAGTGGATGAAGCAAAAAAAGAAACTTGGTGGCTCCTCTGTAATGCGTTCAATGCACTTCAGACACTTCTGCACTTCACGAGGCAAGCAATAGTTTCATCTCAGGAGACTAGATAACCACAATCCTTTCCAACTGGCATCAGCAGTTAAGAGAGAAACTCAGCAAGACCCTGCTTTCGGATGGATGACAAAATCTGCCAGCCAGTCATCTCACTGACAGCAGGTATCTCTGTAGAAGATGCACACCACAAGCAGATTTCTTGTAAATAAATGAGACTTGAGTAGCATATTCTTTTGAGTTATGCCAATCCCATTTGTCAGAGTACTGACTTTAATACATGTCCTATAACCAACCTGCATTATAAATGAAACTCACGGCCCCTTCCTTAAAGAGGACTTTAACCAAAAGATCTGAAGGAAGAGAAGTGTGGGGAGGTTGCAGTATAGCGGCCAGGCCACGCTTGCTGGTAACTATACTTCTAAGCGTGTGTTCTTACTTCTCTCTTTAGGGAAGATACAATATTTACAATAGTAAATAAAGTGCACAATAAATGCTGTGAATGACGTGCCACTTATTTCTTTCAAGAAACTTGTCCCTACACTTGCAGTGTTTCAGTGTGAGTTCTCAGCCTCCCAATCTCTGAAATAAATCCTGCAGAAACGTTATATCTGGAGTGTCTGTTTCCTGCTAAGCAATGCCCTGTGACCCTTACAGCAGGAGCCTCTTTCCCTTCAGTTTGACTCTGTGACTTTGTGTCCTCTCTCTGTGAGAGTCAAGAGTGCTGCTCCCTTGGAAGGTCTTGGACTGAAACACCAGGTAGGAAGGAAGTGACATGCAGCATCTTTTGTCAAAGAGAAAAAAGTTCATTAGCCTGGAGGATATGCGAGTAAAGGAAGCTTACAGGAAAAAAAGAATCATGTGACTCAAGCGTTTAAAGGCACTTGTTGCAAAAATAAAGTAAGTTACAATGCAGGAAAATTGGAGGCCTTAGACATAGTTCTTCAGTTGTAGCCCAGGTCTCAAGACCTGACAAAGTTTACCTTTGTCCTCCATGAAGCACCACTGAGATGTAAACATCACCACTGTGAGGTTTTTATTGTCTAACTCCTCTTACTTATGCAGTTCTTTTGCATTTGAAATGTTTTAATTTTCTATATTGGTAAAAAAAAAATCAAGGTAACATTTTTTTTTTTTTAGAATAAAAACTAGAATAAGAACCTGTGCCAAACTAGGAAAGTTTTGTCTTGGCAGCTTTTCATGTGGTTTTGGCAGTATTAAGTATGTGATTCAACCTATTTTAACAGAAAATGACACTGTAGGTAGATAAGACATTTCACATTGGAATAAGAACTTAACAAAAAGTCAGGGGAGAAGGAGGATGGAGTAAATTCAAAATGACTTATATTAAAGTGACTTTCCCAGAGTGTCAGCTTACTGAGTTCATTTCACAAGGGATATTTTTAGCAACTCGGAAATTTCATTTAGTACAACCGGCTTAGATGTAACACAAAAATTAGAAGTAAAGGGTACAGCTTTGTAAACAGGAAAAGTCTGGTTTAATATCACATAACACAATTTAGGTTAATTATGCCAAAAAGCGAACTGAAATTTGGCTACCTAAATTGAAAAATACATAGCAATTAAAGATAACAAAGTGAATTTAAAATGTGCTGTTTTTATCTAGTAAGATCTATGTTAGCTTAAGTTAGTGTAAAGTGATCTTAGCTCTACTCTCTCTTTGCTGCAGAGTCAAAGAACTGTTGATAAAAATACCTCTCAGCAGTGGGTGAAAGGTGCAATAGACATTTCAGGGATTTTCCGATTTCAGTACTGTCCAGAAATATATTTACCACACTTGCCTGAATGTATGAGGAAAGGTATATGAAATTTCTGTGGGATTATTTATGAGAACGAAGTAGACCAGTGTTACTCCCGGTGGACCCCTGTTTCCTCTGCATGTTGAAGCTATGCTTAGTGCAAGGCTGAAGAGCAGCCATCGTCACAGTTTCAGGAAACTGAGACGAACAGCCATTGACTGAGGGCCACTTTCCCTCACAGCAGATCAAGGGCCATTCTGGTTTGCTCCTGGCTTCCTCATCAGGATGCAGTGGTACATCCAAGCTGTGAGCTGTTTCCTTTGAGTGCACCGTCTCTGCCCTTGGTTGGTTAGATAAGGAATATTATAAAGCTTCCCAGTCTCTTTGATGGACACAGTTTATCAAAGGGATGTCCTATCCTTCCTTGTGTGACTAGGACTATGTGGTACTGTGTACGTGCTCCCGGTCATGGGACATCACGGCAGTTGACTGGCTCTCCTTCTGCTGATGCTTTGGGGCACCGGTGGTAAAGCGTTGGCACAGGTCCCAGACTTGGTACTAATGCAGCTCCCCAAACACTTTTGTAATTTCTAACATAGATACCTTAGACTTACGACTGCTTATTCACAGCAGCTATTAAGTTATCTTCATTAGTGATCACAATCAGTAGTTTAAAAAGATCTAACCAAAGTCAAAGGTGGCAAATAGCCACAGATACCACTGTGTGTGATAACATATGTGGAAGATAATCTGTCCACAAAATCTACAAATTAAAATCAGTGGCTCCTGAATTTCTCTTTGCAGGCAGCTCCCACTTCCATTAGTAGCTGAGTGTTCACAGCTTCATTTCAGCCCTACCATTTTTTAAAGTAACTTTTGGAGTGACCCTGTGGGATTCTCATCTCCAAACCTCTTTCTCTCCTCATCCAGGAGAAGGCACCCAGTAATGCAGGTGGGGGATGCTTCAACGTATAGGTAAGAGTCAACCAATCTGTTGTGGCTAAATGATACAGGGAAGCCACAGCTGCTGAGAAGGATAGAAAATGATGAGTAGATAAGAATTCCTGTTTAATCAACTAAGAAGCTGACTACCTTGTAATAAAAATGAATACTACAGGAAGAGCAAGTGGAGGCACTCAGCATTTAGACTGGAACAAGAAGCTTTTTCAGTTTACGCAAGAGAATGCATTAGGAGTTTGCAAGATTTAATTGGTAGCACTTAAAGAATTAAATGCTTTCCATCCTTGTTTATACTGTTAGTGAAAAAAAAAAAGTATTAAATACACTTTTTGTTTAACCCTTCCATATGTGCTGAAAAACACACCAAGCAAACAGAAATAAAGCATAAAATAAAAATACTGCATTGCAACACTTCAGAAATTGATGATAAACACTTAATCCTCAAACTAAAAGGAGGCAGATGGTCTCCCATGCAACTGCTGAAACAACTTTTTTAGGTACTGTAAGACTAATAATACTTCCATAAATTATGCAAACTGTCTACTATAAAGCAGAAATAGAATTATTTTTTTTCTATAGTGAATGCAAATTTGATCAAACATTAAGCATATCATAAGATTTGCTGACCATATATTCATCTCTGTTACTTGAAGGAAAAAAAGAAAACAGACTTATTCTTAAATTTCAAGATTTAATATTGTTCCTCTCTATATTCATAATATTAGTTTCTGTCTTTTTTTTTCCTTTTTTTTTTTCCGCTCAGCAAGATATATATATATCTTATATAAAAATGTTTCTTGGGATTTACACTTAATATTTCCTAAAGTTGATAATATGTTAAAAATCAGCACATCTTATTAAATTATAGTAATTTAAAAATGGAACAAGCTACAATTAGAAGATAATTAATTCAGAATTTGAGAGTTTATTTTACTTTAATTTCCTTTATCTATATTTCTGTACACTGGAAAAATCTTCCGATTATTGCTACAAAGGTGTTCATGATAAAATCCTTGAGAAGATTTGGCAAATAGCCTGCATATCAAGGAAACTCATGTAACTAGTATCATAGAGATTTGTTTCCTCTTTCTTTTCAAAACAACAAAGTGTTTAGAAGGGGCTTTGACCTGGCATGGTAAGATGGAAAGGGTAGGATGCTGAAAAAGCAGTTCCAGCCCAACAAAGCCCTTGGATATATACTTAATGTTAAATTTTGGGATTACACCAGAGCCAATGGCACCACTGATTCAGCAAAAATAAGTGTGCTTAAGTGACCTGCTGGATTACAGTCAATATTTTCTGCCTACTACAGGACAGAGTTCGTTAGATAGGTATTTAACAGTGTCCTCAGATAAAGAGGCTAAAATTTCCATCCTAAAATGACTACACCTTCCCCAACAATTTATTTTTATTCTTCTGTCCCAGCTAGAGATTAACAAAGGCAAGGTATTCAACATTTTAAAGTTATATATAATTGCAGCAGAGGATTTGTGATTCACAGCCTTCCTGCTTGTTTTCCTGCCTGGAAAAAAATACTTTCCCTTCAAAAAAAAAAAAAAAAAAAAAACCTACCACAAACTTTTCCTTGTCCATTTATTTATTTGTTTGTTTGTTTATTAATACACTGCCACAAACCCTCTATATTCTTAGGTCCTGCAGCTAGAAAGAATGAAACTGTAAGAAACTAGCTAATTTTCACTGCTGCATGGGGCTGGTGAGGATTTTCTGTTCCCAGCACAGCCCTCCCGGGCATGGTCTCGCAGCCAGTGGCTCGGTGCTGGCTGCATTGGTGACTGGGCAGACATTTGGGCTCTGACTTGCTGTGCCTTATGTCCTGTCAACAGACACCTGAGCCTGAACAGTGGAGCATGCTGAAGTCCACTCCAGGCAGATTTTTCTTTACCATCCTGAAAACGTAATTTTTAAGACTTAAGGACTATACAAATTGGATCTGGAAATCTTGCTCTGTGCAGCTCCAAACTGGAGGCATCTGTGAGTGTATGTGTTCTGTAAGTGCAGCAGTCTTTGCCCCTGCACTGTCCAGATGGAGAAGTTACTTGGAATTTCTCTGAAAACAACTAGATGTTAATTTAGGGCTCTTCAGATGTATTGAGAAACGGAAACAGGAGAATATGAGATTCCCTTTCAGCAGTCTGGTCCCCTTTTCCACATTTGAGGAGATGGCCCATAGGCTGGGTAGATATAAATATTGAATTGATTGGAATGATCATGCAGCTAGTACCTAATTTATTGTACTCTCTGACTGCATGGGATATTGGTTAACATCCCACACAATTAAATACTTAGGTATATGAAGATGTTCCCCTCTAACTAGTATGAAGGGCAGTAGATTTGCCTAGGATGTGACAAACTTAGATTAAAATCTCTGTGGCACCTGATCCTGTTAATGTGATGGCTGTTCAGTTATAAGCCACTCTCAAACTGTCCTCCTCAGACACACTCCTTTACACACAAATATTCATCATAGCAGGATCCTCCATTTCCCAAAGCCAGTGCCTCTTTCTCTCTAGCCAAATATTGCTAACATATTTCAACATAACAAAACAATTCCAGTTGAAGAGACCCATCAATAAACATATTAATTTATGCAGAAGATACTTTTGAATCTTCCACATATTACTTGGATGCCCTAACCCTTACGCCATCAATTATTTGTGGAGAGAAGGCGCTGTTCATCCTTTTTCCACTGAAGTGAAATGGAGTGCCTCCCACTGGAAAAAATACAACATTAACAACATTGATACTGCTGTTTACTGCAGTCTACATATGTTTCACTGCTCAATTAAGTCATGAACCTCTTTCTGGAGAAGACAACTTTCTCTGGGCGTTATCAGCAACTTAGCTCTGAACTGGGGCTATGATGGGGTGAGCACTCTATAGCAGAAGTGCACACCATTGTCATAGCTATAAGAGCCTGAGAACGCCGATAAGCCTGTGGATATGCATTATAAACTTTAATTGATATCCCCTTGTAAGCAGATGAATTTTATGGGTTAGGTATGTTATTCCAAGATGTTTGAGGGTTAAACTGCATGCATGGTAAAGGAAACCTATGACAGATACAAGAAAGAAATATCACACATCCCCAGGTCCAAGCTGGAAGATCAGTCTCTGATTTATGTCACCTCGGTGTGTAACACATCTGCATTTTGACAATGTGAGTTTTAGCTTTACCAGTGCATACATCAGTAAGCTTTACAAGAGCTTACTGATTTGATTTGCAGTGGCAGTGGGGCCTTGCCTGCCCTGTTTTTAACCATCTCCCCCACTGTTTAATATTTTTCTTTCCTTCTGATTCCAAGTGAATATGAAAATAAAAAAAAAAAAAAAAAAAGGATAAGTCAAGGAAACAAATACTTGTTACAGCCTCCTTGGTTTTCCACTACAGCTGACAACCCTGACCAGTGCAGATTTCCCGACTTCTGGCTTAGAGAGGGTGTAAAGGCAACTAAAGTGTTTGTGTGGTGGCTGTTTTGCACAGAACTTGTGTAACTGTGCTAAAATGTGTCACAACTAGCACGTGTTTCCTTCCTTGTGATCAACACCAGATGGACTGTAGGTTTTACTCAGTGAAGTCAATTCATCTCCTTGTTAATCCCTCGTGTATCAAATCAACTCTTGAACTTCTACTCTGTGAGAAAAAAAAAATGAGAGTGAAGGAAATGTTTACTTAGGCCTCATTAAACTTTTGCTTCCAGGCACTGTAAGATCATGGATAAAGAAGGCCTCTTCACTTTTCAAGATGTTGAGTATTTTAGTCTTTCTACACTGCCTGTTTGCGGACTGGTGTGTTACCCTTCTGACGATTTTTTAGATGCCTATCACAACTCCATGTGTCCTCTTTTACTTTCAGACTAGCTTACAACCTTTATTTTTATCCATATATTTATAAATAAAGTTATGGTTTCTTTTTCTTGGCCAGTACTTGTCTGGACTGCTGTATCTGGGCTTTATTATTTCTAGCATATAGCTCACATGGAGATCACAGCTGCTGCAATACATTGCTCTTGCTCACCCATGGCTGGAGGCATATATATTTTTTATTTATGGTTATTAACCTCTACCTATCAATTTTTGTTCTGAAGTGCTTGAAAGATGCAGATTCCCTGTCTGTCTTCTTACTCCTTTATCTAGCATATCTTTCCACTGTGCCTCAAATACAGGTGTTTGTCTCTCTTATCCATTAAATCAACTATGAACAAGTACTGAGACATGTTTGACTTAAACGTCTTAAAACAAAAACAAAAATAAACAAACAAAAAAAAGATTTTAAAACAAATTGAAGGAAATGTTGAGATGATCTACTCACCATCTATAGGCATTTGTCATTAGGAGAAGAAAAGACCTATTGGGACTTAATTGTAGCAATAGTTGAACATATTAAGGCTTAGCATCAGCTTTTAAATGTGAGTGCCAGCAATGAACAAAAAAATGTGAGTCCACCTTCCTGGAAGCCTGGCACTGGACGACTTTCCACATGTTGTGGTTTGACACAGGATTTAGTTGGTGAAGGTTCCAGAAGTGTTTTCTCACTGCAAGATCATTACAAATGAATCAATCAATAAGTATTCTGACACTGGTGTCAAAATACAATAATATTATTTAGGTAAATCAAAAACTGTTTTTTTTTTTCCTCCATTCTCAGCCTTTCTAGATAATACAGCTTTGTCAATATCCACAATGTTGCTCAGAGGCCTGTTTAAGACTTTTCACATGGAGTTCTGTGTACCAGAGTATTTCAGAGGTGCTGGAATTTGCTAATAGCTTATTCAGTTGCATTTCATCTAAACAGTTATTCCTGGCCTACTGCTGTAAAATAAGAAGGAAGAGAACATACATAGACATTTTTGGAAGTTCCACCTTTTCTACTCTCAGTGTCTACAATCTGGATTTACAAATCTTGACATGTAATCCTTAAAATAACAATCCTCTTTTGAGATGTCTGAATACTTAATTATTTGAAAAATAAATGAAATGAATTTTGAGAAATAAAAAAATAGCTAGAAGGAGTGACTTACCAGGAAAGATTAAAGTGCTAAATGACAGTAACAGAGAAGAGGATGAGCACTCCTTCCAGATAGAGGAAGATCTTGGAGCAAGAAGCTGTCCAAATAGGTACAATTTTGAACAAAAACAAAAGGTCCCTTCAGGTCACCAAATCCAATTCCCTGTTTTAATAAGTTGAGAATAATAACTTAAAAGCTTTTGCAAGGCTCATGCCAGAGATCAGAGGAATAGTGCCTATACCAAATGCAGCATGCAGCTCTGTGGATATAACACAACCATTCATGTCAAGCTCTGTTACTGTATATTTTGTGCATTTTCATATTTAACAGCATGGTTTAATACACTGTGCATTGAAACATTCCACAGTAATGTTAATGACAGACTCCAGCACTGCAATGTTTATTTCTAAAAACAACGATGTTGGCATGGTAATTTTCTATTATTTCAGCTGCAAGGCTAATCAGAATTAGTCTGATGATTACTTTCAACTTCTCTCCCTTCTTCTCCTCCTCCTCCTCCTCCTCCCCACTCACAGTGATTCATTTCTGATTGTCACACACTAGGAAGAAAACTTCAGTATTCACTTGGAGAGGACTTTTGTTTGCTTGATGAGATGTTTTATTAACACACAGTGTGCTTAGCATTCAGTAGTAGTAGATGGTCACAATTAAGCAACAGAAAAATTACATCCACAGACCATTTAGAAGCTGATAAATTTCCTATAGAGTTTTTTGGAAAACTCTTACATATATTAGGTTTGGAAAATCACAGACACGTAGAACATATTGATCATAATGAAAGAGGAATCTAGCAAAAACTGGCTCTTCAACAAACAATTTCAGGACAAAAAAAGCTGAAGGTAAAAAAATGTATAAAGAAAGAAAGAACATCTGGTAACCACAAATACAAATTTGGGAAAAAATAAAAAAATATAAAATAATTGAAATCTGGGAACAAATATTAAAACGACCAGGAGGAATCATTTAAAGACGATGAGGCCATGCTTTTTTCATTGGTGTCCAGTAGCAGGACAAGAGACACTGTGTAGAAGCCAAAACATGGGTTTTGTTTGAACGTAATGAGAAACATTTTTTATGGTGAGGGTGACTGAGTGCTGACACAGGTTGTACAGAAAGGCTGTACAGTTTTGATGCCTGGAGACATATAGAAACTGCCTGGGTGTGGTCCATGGCAACCTGTTCTGTGTTGCCTTGCTTGAGCAGAGGGGTTGGACTGGATGACCTCCAGAGGTCCCCTCTAACCTCAACCATTCTGGGATTCTGTGACTGGGTGCATAAAGGTGCTACAGCAGAATGAAAAATTTGAAAGTAGTAAAAGACTTCTGATGTTCATTTTTTATTTTCACTCACTCAGATTTGTGAGCCGAGCTGTCCCTTAGAATTGTGCTTGACAGTTATTTAGTTAGAGATAATTTCTATACTATGTATTGATGTGAAAAACACTGAGTAGTTGTATAGAATAAGCAGTAGTAGTTTTAGTTTACAGTACAGAATCATCTGTGCAGTAAGATAATGGTAATATCTGGTAGTGCATTGTTTATTTTGATCCACAGAAAATTAATTCTGTTCATTCAATGTATCTGCCAACAATTTTTATTTTGAATGAGACCTGATATACTCAGCTCCTCACAGGTCATTTTGGGGATGCAGTCCATATTTGGCTAAGTTTTGCATCTATTTATATTTTAAAGATCTGAATTTTCAATGTGGCATTTTATTAATATTAGCTTTATTCCTCTTTCTTCTCCAACTTTCTTCCAAAAACTTTCTCTTCAATGCACAAAACAGTTAGATCTATTAATGTTTGATATCTTCTGTGCACAAGAAAGTTAGGTCCTTTCCTTTCCCCCATGATGCATCTGGAGCCACAGAACACTCTTAGAACTTCAACAAGCAGTTGGGTATACAGGCAAACTATTTTTTCCTTTAGAAGTCACTTGCATGTTGTCTGTCCTCTTTCCTTCACTTCACCCTTTTTAATCCCAGAGATCTCTGACTCAAACTATCAATCTCCACAGTTTTCCTCTAGTTTATTTTTAAAATAAATTACTTGTTCACTTTCCTTCTGCTATTTCAGCAGTAAAAAAAGGAAACATATGAAACAAAATTGCCTTTCTTCTTGATCTCATCTTCTAACCCATCTCTCTTAGTGAGTGACTGTGATTTTTTTCTAAAATTCATTATGACTCTCCTCTACCTTAATGGCCTTCTCTCCACTCAATTTATTTATGTTTTCTCTTTATTCTAAGGACCCTTCCAATATGCACCCTCATCCAGTGAATACTAATTTGCAAAAGGATAAAGAGAATAAAACTGCTGAGCTGCCCTTTTTCCCATTGAAGGCTCTGTTGTCCCTTGAGCCCACAGGGACACAATAACAGAAGAGTTAAATGTTTAGCAAGTTCTGCACAGAAAGTCTTAGGGAGTCATAGTCCTGAATTGGATTTTGATAATGCAAATACTAGAGTATTTCGCTGTTGTTGTTTTACTTTTTTACTGTAATGGTTAAGGTGATCTGTTGTTCCTGATCTGCAGGGAGACCTTCCTGAGGTTGCTTTTGTGGGGAAAGGAGTTTGAAGTATAAGATTTATTGCAGGTACCAATGAGAAAATGAGCCTCTCACCTGAAACTGTCCTATGTCCTCAGACATACATAAAACTTTGAAAATTTGAGGAGTGGAGGTGTTGAGATTTTGGATGTATTTCAGTTTTGTGTTTCTCTTTCAAATTACAGAACTTCAACTTTCCCTTCTGATCAACAATTTGTAGTTTTCATTTTTATGTCAGTCAGTTTTGGAGCTTAAAGAACACTAATTCTCAAAATACACATTGCTATTGGTCTTCCAAATTGTAGCTCTTAAAGAACAAGCAAGCAACAGAAAAGCACAGATTGGAATCACATTGCCTACAGATGTAAGTATGCCTGTCTAATATCATTAACAGTAATGTTAATGATCCCTAGATCAGTCAGAAGTGAACACACAATGGCTCAGAAAATATTTCCCAGCATTGTCAAGTTTCACTTTGCTTGCAGGTTTCACATACTATGTGTATTAATTTAAATAAATGGATTCCTAGCACTGCACTATTTTTATCCACATAATATGTGGATATTTTTAGCAAAATGTTTCTGTTGAAGCATGTTATTTCATTCAAGCCAAAATGTTTTGCTTATATATACTGATTTATAAGCTTTTTACAGAATGATTTCTGCAACTGACTTTCTGGATGCTTCAGGAAAGGGAGTCTATTTTCAGACTTTTAAATCCAAGAAAAGGGTTATATTTTTTTGCAATTGGTTCATGAAATACACGATAATTTCTGTACTTACTACAGGCTGTAGGGAGGTAAACAAAACAAAACAAAAAACAAGGATTATGAAGAGAGGGAACAGATATTTCCTTGCTCATTTATACTGATATGAAATGATCTTAAGATGATCTGCAACTCCAAGAATCATGTGGAAAATGAGAAGAACAAATAAAGCATAGAATAGGTACTGATAAATCAGCTAATATAGTTTGCTCTGGTCGAGACAGCACCCCCGCAGAAAGGGATCTGGGGGTTTTGATCAACAACAAGCTGCACATGAGCCACCAGTGTGCCTTAGTGGCCAGGAGGGTCAATCGTATCCTGGTGTCCATCAGGCACAGCATTTATAGCCAGCTGAGGGAAGGGATTGTCCTGGTCTGTTCTGCACTGGTGCAGCCTCACCTTGAGTACTGTGGGCAGTATGGGGCACCTCAGTAAAAGAAAGACATGAAACTATTAGTGCCCAAAGGAGGGCTACAAAGATGATGAAGGATCTGGAAGGAAAGATAGGAGCAGCTGAAGCCACTTAGATTTTTCAGTCTGGAGAAGAGGAGACTGAGGGGAGGCCACATGGTAGCCTACAGCTTCCTCATGAGGGGAGCAGAGAGGCAAGGACTGATCTCTGCTCTCTGGTGACTAGCGGTAGGACCCAAGGTAATGGCTTGAAGCTGCAACAGGGGAGGGTTAGGCTGGGTGTTAGGGAAAGGTTCTTCACCCAGAGGGTGGTCGGGCACTGGGACAGGCTCCCCAGGGCAGTGGTCACAGCACCATGCTGCCGGAGCTCAAGCAGCGTTTGGACAATGCTTTCAGACATGTGATCTGCTTTTTTTGTTGTTGTTTTTGTTTTTTTTTGGGGGGCGGGGAGGGGGGTAGGAAGGGATCCCATGTGGAACCCAGGAGTTGGGCTTGATGATTCTTGTGGGTGCCTTCCAACTCAGATGTTCTAAGATTCTAAGATATTCCAATGCAAATCTATATAGAGTTATTATAGGATACAACAGCAATGTGGATTTTTTGCTGAAACAAATCTAAATAAACAATTGCAGGCTACCAGTGAACACAAATGTCAAAATACAATATAAAACTTAAGAGTTTTCCCTCCAGAAAGCCATACCATAGTATATACTATGCCATTGGTATAGTATGATTTACATTGTTTATAGTTAGATCTGTCTTTGATTTGTAGCATGAAGTTCAAGCACTGCCCTGCTTAAGGAACCATGAAGTATGTGGCCTGAGAGGAGAATCAGTAAAGGAAAACAGGGGTTGGCTACATGACCTGAATTTGACTAACATTCATTCAAAACTCTTAAGGTTACTGGAAGTGGAAATTTCATTAAAACATTCTGAAAAGAAGAGAAACCTGTTTGATTGCTACTGACTACCTGGATTTTGACATAAAAATATTAAAGGTTCTGATTAGATTAATAACAAAGAAAATGTGTTTCTTCACACAGTTTCCCTGCTTCCTGAACTTGAGTTATTATGTTCATTTTGTCTTCTCCCCCTCAAGATAGTTCTTCATATTAATCTGCCTTCTGGTGTGTCCTTTCTGCTCACATCACAGATCTGCTCTAAATAATAACCATTCGCTCAACCTACCCAAACAACATGAAACTATAAATCACTAAAGTAAAATAGAGAGAGTCTGTACTTTAGAAGAAAAAAGTGAGTCCTGGCAACGTAGCCTGGATAAGAGAATGTGTGTGTGTCTATGATGGGGCTTATAGCTCTGCTGTCATCCAAAACAGCTGGTCAACATCCTGATCAAGTTGGGCTATGCTGAAGGAAAAATAAGTATATTTTACTTAAAATACATTGAAGGAGGTTTGGAAGTACATTGAAGCAGCAGTAATTAATCTGATCCTACACATTTGTAACTTATTGTAGGACATTGTTCTAAAACAGATGATTTAGTGGACAAAAAGCAATAAGTTCCTCAAGAAAATCCTGGATAGGAGATCAGACCACACAATGGAGTCTCCAAGCTATAAAATCAGAGCTATATTTTAAAGGAATCCCTCAGACAGTGTTAATAAGACATGCTGAATAAGACTTTGCAGGATTGTTTTTTGAGCATAAGGTTTTTGAAAGCTGTCAAACACTTGGAAATGTAGGAATAAATATACTCCTCCATTATTTTCTGCCATTTCTCACATTTTTATGTAATAAAAAGTATGTGCCATGGTGTGTGCTCAGTCTGTGCCAAGTATTGTATCAGGCAATGACAGAGCATGTCCTTACACAATAAATGGGCGAGTCACATGCAATTATTTCAAATGAGCTGACAGAATGTAAAATCATTAGAAAAAAATAAAAAATAAAAAATCTGATCCACACCATTAATGGCTTGAATTGCTGCAATGTGAGAAATTCAGCAAATAGCTTTCACACCTGGTCATGTTCTCTCTCTCTCTCTCTTTTTTTTTTTTTTTTTTTTTAAGGAACATTTGCAATGCAATTGGCATTAGGTGACTATTTCAGAATGCCTGTGGGTATTCATCCCAACAAAAAAAATGAATTCAGACATATTTGTTTTTTATAAATATACTGAATTTATATATTCTGCATATATTCATATATACTGAATATATATATTCTGCAATATAGGGCAGAAATATTTGCAAAATGTAGTGCTTTAAGTGGAGATCATTTACAGGAAACTGTTGATTTTAGCTGCAGTTTGTTTATTTATTTATTTATTTATTTATTTACTTTAAACCTGATCCGTTCAGTGAACAGCAAAAAAAGTAGTTATTTCCAAGCAAATTTCAGTTTTTCAGTATCAGTTACTTGCTGCAAATTGCTCATGACTATTTACAGAAGTTATTCAATATAAAATCTTGGATTAATGACAAGATTCTCTAAGCCAGCTGTTAATTTGGTGATGAGGAGCATGTGCTTTGAATATCATAAGTTCCCAAAGAACCTTTTCTGTTTATGAATTATTAAATCAAGTTGCATTTAATGGGATTAAAAGTAACATTTCTTTTATTAACTGACAAATCTGTCTCTCATTTTATCTTGATTTGTCATTGCAGGGATCAAAGGCAGGTTGTTGTGTATGAACAGAGGACATGTCCTCAAAAAGAATGCAGAAGTGGGACAAAATAGACACTTAGTATTTTCTCCTTCATATCGACAGCAGAATAACAACAAAAAAAAGTACTTTAACTCTGTTTGTTAATGACAAGGCAAGGATAATTCTTCAAGTTGATCCTAAATTTCTCTCTACTGTGGTGAGTGGAAGTTTGGTTTCTTTTGTTTCTTTAGTGAGTTAAAAGGGACAAGAATTTAAGTTGGAGTACCTCTCTGTGGAATTTTCCTCATTTTTTTTCACTGACACTTTTCCTCTCTTCATTCTTCTTCTCTCCGATAATTTTTATTTTTGTCCCTTCATTATCTGTTCACACTTTCCTCTCCTTTGTAAAAGCATTCCATGAGCCTTGAGGTAAACAATATCACTACAAGATTGAATCTTCTCTGGAGACAGCTACTTCTGGACATTGGGAAATCCTTCCCTAAAACTTACAGCATGAGCTAGTAGCGCCTTCCCCTGTCCTGTCCATTCAGACGCTGGCTGTGAAAATTGCATTGCTTAATTGTATTCATTAAGGCTAGCAGTCTCTCTAAAATACCTGTGCATGTCCTGGGCTATACCTGCTTCTCTCAACTCAGCTCACAAACATAGCTTACTGGTTTCACCCTCATTCACCCTGTACCACAACATTGTACATAACACATATGTTTAAACATATCTATAGTAAAAGTTATATGTGTTACAAGGAGCGAGAGGGTTGGAGGGTAAATAAACCTAAACTTATCTCCAACCTCTATTTTGCAGGGTTCTTCCTGAGCTGTTAGCTTGCAGAGCTCCTTCTCACCCTATGATGTACACCAGCCAGGGCCATTGTTGTTGGCGTTTCTATGGTGGGACAGGCATTTTTTTAAAGTCCTTTTCAATATTATGGAAATGGAGTTCAAAAAGAAAGGTCTATCTGTAATCCAGTCTCCCACTAGCAAGCACACAACCTCTCCAAAGAGTGGTGCTATCTTATGCACATACAAGTAACATTATTTTTGCACCACTAATTCAGTCTGAAAAGGGTACCACTAGCTTCTCCTCTTGTAAAAATTAGATTCTACCTACGCTCTTCTGCAACGAACTTATTTTTATGCCATTTAAATATAGTTAAGGTGAAATAGGGTTTCAGTTATTTATCAAAAACAGAGTGTAATTCGCCCTGGCAGTCCCTGAACTGCCACAGTTATTGATGGTATTCATTCAAATAAATTCCCAATAAGGTATTTAATTTTATAAAATCTAAAAATTAGTCTAGAAAGACAGCTTTTCTCTGTATAATAAAGGACAGATTAATGACAAATTTTTAAGTCACCGTGCGATGATAATGGATAAGGTCACTCATGATTGTACTATGAAATCTCAGACATTGTTGTGTAGTTGTTACCTAATTCCAACAGCCAAAGATCGCACTTCACTGACACTGTCAAATCTAAGAAATTCTGTTATTGGTAATCCTCCAGTTCATCAATCAATAAGACACCTATCATTTTATTTTCTTTTCAAATGTTAAAATCAGTTTCAACAACCCCTGTAAAAGGTTGTTGTGTCACTCTGCATTCATAAAAAATAATATTCAAAGCCTGACTTCCAAAGAGCTGTGTCTCTGTGCATTCATAAATAAATAAATAAATAAATCACCTTGAAGATACATTTATTGAAAATTCTGATTCCCAAGAGAACCATGTTTTTTTAGTGTTCCTACTTCATTATCAACTTCAAAAAGTTTGAAGCTTAATTACATTTGTTATGTTTTATTTACTAAAGGTGAAATACCATAGGATTACAAAATTTACACTTCAAGGTGAACTTCTAATTCAGAGTTTTTGTTGGAACTCATCTTTATCTTCGAGCACACGTTCAAACGCTGGAAGCTCCGTTCAAGCTGAATTACCTTTCCTGTGTTTGTTCCTGGCTCTTCAGAGAGTATCTCTTCTACTTGTAGTCATCTACAGGTTAACTACCCTACTGCCCCTTCTTTCTCCTTACTTGTTACCCATCATGCTTTGAGAACTTTGCTGCTTTAGCTCCAATTGGAAGTTTCTTTTCTCCTCCTTGCCATGACAAAAACAAACAAATAACAAAACAAAACTGAAACCAGATTTGAAATTTCAAATCAAATGATAATTGCACACTTGCATTTTTCCTAGAATTTAACTACATTCCTCTAAGTATATTGGTTGGAAATAAAATAAAAGGAAGAAAAAAAATAGTACACTGATACCTTGTAAGATAGCAGAAGAATTATATCTTTTTGGTAGCGATTGTCTTTTGGACTTATCAGTGATAGACTGAAGAGGAAAATGTACAAGCAACTACCTTGAGTTGTGATAATCTATAACTTTTCAGCTCTTTGCTTTCTCACCGTATTCATATTGTCATCCTTATTACAAAGTACAATGTACTGTGGAACTGTGAAGCCAAGGTCTGCAGTTCCTAGTTTTTCCGTATGCTTGAGAAAAACAATATCAACATCATACAGGAGGAGTAGAAGAAAACTTGTTATTATTGATAATAAAAGCCAATTTCCTTAATCCATGCATTCATTTATGGAAGTTCACGGTCTGTAGTTATAGAATCACAGAATGGTTTGAGTTGGAAGATTTTAAAGATCATCTAGTTCCAATCCTTCTGCAAGGACACCTCCCACCAGACCAGGCTGCCCAAAGCACCATCCAGCCTGGCCTTGAGCACCTCCAGGGATGGGGCATCCACAGCTTCTCTGGGCAAACTGTGCCAGTGCCTCACCACCCTCTGAGTAAAGAACTTCTTCCTAAAGTCTAATCTAAATTTACCCTTTTTAAAATTTAAAGCCATTGCTTCTTGTCCTACCACTACACTCCCTGACAAAGAGTCCCTCCCCAGCTTTCCTGTAGGCCCCCTTTAGGTACTGGAAGGCCACTATAAGGTCTCCCAGGAGCCTTCCCTTCTCCAGACTGGACAACCCCAGCTCTCTCAGCCTGTGGTTGTAGGAGAGGTACTCCAGCCTCTTGATCATCTTTGTGGCCCTCCTCTGGACTTATTCTAATAATTCAATGTCTTGTGCTGGAGGACTCAGAGCTGACCACCAGACTCCATGTGGGGTCTCACAAGAGCCCTCTCACAGAGGGTTAGAATCCTCTCCCTCTACCTGCTGGCCACACTGCTTTTGATGCAGCCCAGCATACGGTTAGCTTTCTGGGCTGCAAGTGCACATTGCCGGCTCATGTCAAGCTTCCCATCAACTAATATCCCCAGGTCCTTCTCATCAGGGCTGCTTTGATTTTTCATCCAGCCTGCTTCCTACTAGCTCCTGCTACTCATTTCTACTCTGCTCAGAATTTGTTTCTGACAAAGACTACAGCTCTTTGGTTACATATGTAGAGACAAAACAAAGGAGAGAACGTTAGGTAAAATGAAGCAAAACTGCAGTTGTTTAAAACAAACCGCACAACATGAACGAATTTCAGCCATCATAAAATCAAATCTGTGATAGGGCAAAACTGGCTCTCTAGTCCTTAATATCTGATCCAAAACACAATAGTTAGGTTTAGTCTGGGAAAGAACTCAAAAATAGATAAATAAATACATACATAAATAGTGCAATTAAAGCCTTTTCATGGTTTTTCCTTCTTAATAAAAGTCAAATCCTATCTCTAAAACCTCCTTTTTTTTTTTTTTCTATTAGAAAGTAATTAAATGCAGAAGATGTATTTACTGTTGTGTGTGTGCTTGTAGGCACGGAGTTAAACACAAAAGCCAGTAACTTGAAATGAAGTAATTTTCAAGAATAATGTTATTAAGTTTTCAGTGAGAACTGTGAGAAATAAATGCAGAAAAGATGAAATCTTGGTAAAATAACCCTCACAGAAACCCGTTAACTCTGCTGCTCTAGAGAAGACTTTCATATGAGTTGTACATTGTCATACTCAATGAATCTTTCTTTTTAGATCTCTTTTTAGATCTCCATAAGGGAAGATTAATTGATGCTGCAGAAGCAGTGTGATATATATATGTGTGACAGATATATGACAATGTCAAGTATAGTTTCATTTGCACCCAAAATGCTTGACAGAAAAGGTGACATTACATGAAATAACTTGCTTTGATCAACTCTTGTTGAAATTGTGCAAGATGAAAGGAAACAAATGCAACTAGAACAAATTTACATCACTCACAGGGAACAGAAGTTAGGTGTCTTAACCAGGTGTTTGTGTTTTTCACCCCAATGTGGTAGATTGACTTGATTCAAAAATTGCTAATTGCATTTCAGTTCTGACAAGCTTCCGGCTTGCAGAAAAATAAATAAATAAATAGATTAGGAGAAATTTCTTCTCAGAAAGAGTGGTTAGGCATTGTAACGGGTTGCCCAGGGGGTTGGTGGAGTCACCATCCCTGGGGGTGATTAAGGAAAGGCTGGATGTGGTGCTTAGGGACATGGTTTAGTGGGTAATATTGGTGGTAGGGGGATGGTTGGACCAGATGACCTTGGAGATCTTTTCCAACCTTAATGATTCTGTGACTCTATGATTCTACATATATATATATACTTAGTGATAGCAAGGGCAGAAAGCTGACCTTATATATTTATCCAGTTACTTTTGTGTCTATTTGGAAAGTCAGTTGCATATGTGTAGGAGAAGTTGTTAAAATAGGGATGCTTTACAGACCAGAAACCTGAGAGTGAATATCTAGGAACACTGGCATCTGCATTCAGGTTTCCAAGTCAGCCATGATACTGATATAATGCATTCAGTTTCAAAAATCTTTATACAGTTGGTGAGACTATATATGGATTCCCTTGCTCAGAGACATCAGATACTGGTTAAATTTAGAAAAGATTTTTTTTATTATTTATTGGTATTATTTTTAATATATATATTTCATTGCTCTGACTGGTTAAGAGGGTAAAGAGAGTGGCAAATCATGGATAAAAACACTTCAGACCAAGAGGATTGGGCGTGTTGTGGTGATGATAGGAAAATAAATCCAGATGAATATGACACATTTTAAATGAAAGAGCCTCTTTTTATAAAGAAAAAGGCTGAAATGTGTTGTTTTATGAAAAACAAAACAAAACAAGAAAACTCATCCAAAAGCGTCACTGAGTTGACCCATATTTACAAATTGTTTCAACTTTTCCAGAACAATTGGTCTTTTAATTTGCTATGTAAAAGTATGACTGTCAGTTTTTGTACTGATCACTTGCTACAGTAATATATTAATTCTATTTATAGTCTGCTAGTGTGGTAGTTCATGTCTTGCCATTGACCGAACCATTTTATATACTAAAATCCACACTTTGTTTAAAATATTTTTTAATCTAAAAGTGATTTAGGATTTGGAGGATTATCCCTATTGGTTGGGACTTCTGTTGTTTAACTAGGCCTTTTCCTATTGATTTTTACTTTTATTTTTTATTTTTTCCCAGTAACTACCATAAAATTATCAAATTAACCCAGAAAGGTACAGGGACTTCCGAGTACGGATACAGCTGTGCACCTTACAGGATTCATACCCTGTGGTTCACAACAGACATTAGATTAAACTGCTCACAGGACAAATTTATGGTGAATTATTAAAACATATTGTACTAGACATAGTGAGTAGATCCAATACAGTAATTAATGGTGGCAAAAGGTGAATGCCAAGGATCTTAACATTTCTATGAATATTACACACACCTCCGTTTACTGTATTGCATGGCAGCAAGTCATTAAGAGCTGTGGGATGATGAAGGGAAACAACTGTGAAGAGAAGCTATCCTCATTGAGAAGTAACACCGGTTTCTTGGTAACAGTATGGTAGCTGTAAACTAGAAATGTCCCCTTGTTGGCTCAGTCCAAGGTAAATGCAATGTTCCAAGGGAGGAGACCTGACCTGGACAACTGACAGGCAATGTAATCAATCTGAGAGTTGGTGGCCCAGAGTGAACCTAAGAAAATGGTGTCAGGATCCTCTATTTAGGCAAGATTTGTCTATATAGGCCTTCTTTTGTTCTTTAGCTTCTCTCACCCTGCTTTTTTCTGTTGTTTTAGTAGCATCTTGTAGTAAAGAGGCACAGCAAGTCTCAACAGATGACGTCTGATCACAAGGTCCCCCAGAGAAATCTCTTGAGAGAACACAGCCAAATTGGCACTCCACAAAGAACAAGAAACCGTAATGCCATGGCTGAGAAACTCAAGAGCGGAAGGGTCATGGAGCTCATCTTCTCTATGGACATGTCACTGTCACATCCCTGTAAGTCCAGCAGAGTCTTAGTGTACTCGCCACAGACTGGGGAGAAAAGCACTGCATTTACGATAGGTTCAAACAACCTGTATCTGAATTTCCAAATTTGAGTCTGAAAAATAAAAATGAAGTTGTAATTTCATAATATACTGGCATCAGGAAAGCTGTATTTCCCCAGATCAGCTTTTTTCTGTCCCAGTGAAAGTCCCTGCTTCTGCAATATGTCATCCTGGCTGATATAGGGCTGTGTAATAAATGAAGTTGCTTGCTGAAGTTATCCATGTTAAAAATGTATTCCTCTTTCTCCCCTACCCTTTTCTGTATATTTTTTTGGAGGGAATATTATTTTACCATTTTTAATCTTATTCAGTTGACAGTACGGATCCAAATAAATGCTGCCAGCCCAAAAAATGTGAAACTATCCCTTTGTTATCGAACCATTACACTGCAAGAATCAAGAAGGTACTGAAGCAGGGGTAAGCAAACAGTGATGATATCAGTTGCATCAAATAGAAATTAAAACAAGTCACCATTTTCTGGGGTGAAAAACTTTGTTTTTGATTTCTGATCCAGTTCATTTCTGAACAGAAATCTGGAATGAAATATTTAAAAGCCAAGTGAGTGTTTTAAGTTGTCTACTAGTGTTTTTTGTTTGTTGGTTTTGTTTTGTTTGTTTGTTTGTTTTTGTAAACAATAACAAAACTTCAATAAAAAAATATTAATAATTTGGTGACTTCTTCAAAGTCTCTTAAGCAACTTAAAACTACAAGTGTTGCTGATTTATTTAGATGAATCTAATCTCCAAAAGCACTGGGCCCATATCTAGTACAACATGCATTCTCATTTAAATGATTTGAATTCTGTCCATTTCAGTAGGAAGTTAAGAGCCTAAATACTTTACTTAAAGTCCTTCTTCAAGCCTGCCATCACAAAGGCAGAGATTGAGCCATCAGCCCTTGGGCAACCACTTTGGCCTCTCCCTGTGGAACAGCTCTGCATTGGGAAAATAATTAGTGATGTTGCAGACCCAGCCAAGGGATGCTTTTCATCCTGACATGGAGCTGTTCCTAGTGGAGATGGAGACCCATTCTTGGGCAGCTTACTTGCTCTGCTAGCCTCCCTCTACAGTCAGGGGTGAAAACAGGTCCTTCAGGAAGGAAATTCAAAGATTTATATTAGGCTTCTACCCTGAAACTTCTTTTGAAGGAGTCTGTTTCTCCATGGATTACTCATAAACATTAGAATACTTTTACTTTAGTCAAATCATGTGACTGCTTTAGAGTATCCTGTGCCAGAATAATCAAATCATCATGTCAAGGCACACATGAAGGTGGAACAGGTTTTATTTAAATGAATTAAGATGACTAGGGAACTTCTTCAATATTCCAGGTAAGTGCTAAACTTATAATTCTGATTGTTCCAGAAAATAGCCCTTTTCAATCAGAAAGTATATCCTATAATGCAGAAAGCTCTATACAAAAGTTCCATTGGAATAGACATTTCTCATTGAAAAACGCTATTCCTTTTTGCAAAGAAAAAATATATATATGTATTTCCCAACTTGCACTACAATTTGTTTTATGTATGAAACTTCAGTCTACTCTGGTTTACCATCTCAGCTGAGCCTCGTGAACTCTTAAGCATCTTAAGAGTGAAATTCAGCATTCTGTCTCACTATTTCTTCAGACGTTTTGCCCTATCCTTTTTTTTCTTTTTTCCTACTACTTTCACCCATCCTAGAGCCATTTTTTGTTTGAATTATCTTTTTTCCTCAGCATTTGCTTTAAACTTAGGGCCAGATTGTGAGCAGTAGATCAGAGAAACATTCCTATAGTCATTAGTAATAGCTAATGTGACTGCTCATTAGTGGTAGCTGTTCACAATCTGGTATGTGTGATTTATCTTTCTTTCCTTTATAAGACGAGATACTGAGTTTCTCTCTACAGCCCACATCACTCCTCAACTAGTTATTTCTCCACTACTTTAATATATTAATATATGTATACACACACACACACACACATCTTCTAAGTGCTTATTCTCTCCCATTCAGTGCTAAATAAAATCTTAGGCATTCACACATGACAGTGAGATTCATCTGAGCAATTACAGTCACTTACATCTAAAATTGTCACATGAGATTTCTTTTATGCTCAGTGTGGAGAAAGAAGCAGTTGTAGGACACAATTCACCCCTTTTAAGTAAACCTCTAAAATGGGTCAGATGAATCCCATGTTTAGCACCACCAGTTACCCAGAGAAGCTCTTATGAATCAACTTCCTCCATCATAAACATTTTCCCTTGATATTTCTTACTTTAAAACATTTTCATTAAGATGTAAAGAATAGGTGCCCTAGCTACAGCTACGTATTATTCAATCTATTTTAGGGAGGGTCTTTGTATGTTCTGTCACACATTTACAGAGTCACAATAGAATATAAGGATCTGTACAGTAACAGCAGTATTCATGAAACTTCTCGGGATGTAATTTTCCTTGTGTCCTATTCAGTGATAAAGAACATAGTAGTAAAATGGGTGCACATGCCACACACATGGCAATGGTAAATCAGCAATATGTGTCCATAGTTGACTTTTGGACAGAGCTACAAACTTGGACCAAAATGAGCTGCTATGTCAAGGCAAAGTAGGGAAGGGAAGGGAAGGGAAGGGAAGGGAAGGGAAGGGAAGGGAAGGGAAGGGAAGGGAAGGGAAGGGAAGGGAAGGGAAGGGAAGGGAAGGGAAGGGAAGGGAAGGGAAGGGAAGGGAAGGGAAGGGAAGGGAAGGGAAGGGAAGGGAAGGGAAGGGAAGGGAAGGGAAGGGAAGGGAAGGGAAGGGAAGGGAAGGGAAGGGAAGGGAAGGGAAGGGAAGGGAAGGGAAGGGAAGGGAAGGGAAGGGAAGGGAAGGGAAGGGAAGGGAAGGGAAGGGAAGGGAAGGGAAGGGAAGGGAAGGGAAGGGAAGGGAAGGGAAGGGAAGGGAAGGGAAGGGAAGGGAAGGGAAGGGAAGGGAAGGGAAGGGAAGGGAAGGGAAGGGAAGGGAAGGGAAGGGAAGGGAAGGGAAGGGAAGGGAAGGGAAGGGAAGGGAAGGGAAGGGAAGGGAAGGGAAGGGAAGGGAAGGGAAGGGAAGGGAAGGGAAGGGAAGGGAAGGGAAGGGAAGGGAAGGGAAGGGAAGGGAAGGGAAGGGAAGGGAAGGGAAGGGAAGGGAAGGGAAGGGAAGGGAAGGGAAGGGAAGGGAAGGGAAGGGAAGGGAAGGGAAGGGAAGGGAAGGGAAGGGAAGGGAAGGGAAGGGAAGGGAAGGGAAGGGAAGGGAAGGGAAGGGAAGGGAAGGGAAGGGAAGGGAAGGGAAGGGAAGGGAAGGGAAGGGAAGGGAAGGGAAGGGAAGGGAAGGGAAGGGAAGGGAAGGGAAGGGAAGGGAAGGGAAGGGAAGGGAAGGGAAGGGAAGGGAAGGGAAGGGAAGGGAAAGGAAAGGAAAGGAAAGGAAAGGAAAGGAAAGGAAAGGAAAGGAAAGGAAAGGAAAGGAAAGGAAAGGAAAGGAAAGGAAAGGAAAGGAAAGGAAAGGAAAGGAAAGGTACATTTGTATATATAATATTTTTCTTTGGATCTTGGATTCCTAAACTTCTCAATGATGCCTCAAATAATGAAACACTCCAGCTAAAATCCAAACATTTGTATTCTGAAGAAGTCTTTGGCATTTCAGGTGAGTTACAGTACAGAAGCTTCATGTTCCTACTCAGACTCCATTTCCTATGAAAACTCCTTAACTTTCTTATGAGTAATATCTAGAAATGTGGAGGAGCCTTCCAGCTTCTGCTGCACTATGCAAGCTGAAGACCCGATGGTGAATCCAGTGCATGCAAGAGAACAAGGACATGATGTAACTGAACTGTAGCTCTGGTGAGTCACCATGGAAGCGTATTTAGCTATAGTATTTCAATTTGGATATGTTCTTTTTTCACTTTAAAAAAAAAAAAAATGGAGGTGGTATTCAAAACTATGGACATGGTAGAAGCCTTTTATTACTTATACTCTACTCTTTATCAAGGACAGAAAGTTTACTTTTAATGGTCTCAGACTCACCTCCATAATCCGATCATGAATCTATGATCATGAATCTATGGGTATTTAATACCCATGTTAAAATGTATTTGGAAGAAGGTCCACTTTCTTGAAAGAGATTTAATAAGGCAACTAATATGACCTTTACATCTCTCTTTTGTTCTCACAATTAGGGCTGAACATGTAGCTTATCTTCAGAAAGTTTTTTTATTTCAAGAGAGGCATGAAGGAACAACAGGCAGAAAACAGTATTGGGAACATTTTCAGAAGTCTTCTGAAAAGAAGACTTTCAAGGAAAGACTAACACTTAACAAGGCTTTATGTATAACTAGAACATAAATCATTATTCTGCGGACTTATAGACACCAGCTTCATGTCTTATTGCATTTTCAGTCTTTTTTGTTCAACTGTTTAATTAAAAACTCATTTTACAGGTGGTAGAAAGAGCATGACTATGGAGAGTCACACATGTTCCTTGGTGCTTGATTCCTTACTGCTTGATTTATCATGAATTGCCAGATTGTCAGCAGCTCAGTGAGGACCCCTCACCTGGAAAGAGTCACAAGAGTTTGTCTTTTCCATGAGCTCAGATTTTAACAGTTTCAAAAGGCAGGTCTGTGTGTCCTTTCATATTCTTACCCTGTGGAGGGAGACATGAGGGAATGTGAATGAATGTCTAACCTACACATGATCCAGGTACCCAAAGGAATCTTTTCATTTTATCTTAATTAGGTCAGGAACACATTAAGAGCTCTCTACTACTTCTGCCTTGTCATTACTACATGTTTCAAGACTTTCTGTCTGCACTTTGGGTAAACAAACAGGCTGCCTATTCTGGGAAACCTACTTTGAAAAGATGATGGTGATTTGTTCATTTAGGATTCAGGAAGGCTAGTTAAGGACTGGCCTGTGCTGAAGGCATGCAATGAGCTTCTCCATCTCCACAATGGGTTGTTGTTAGAAATATAATTCTTTATAAATAGGTATGCACCTCCTGAATTAAATTACTTGTCTAACTAACTAGGTTTAGGTTCTGAAGTTTTGTCAGTGAGTAAGTACTAAATTCTTGGGGACTGCACAGTTTGCTATATAGCTGTTATATAGTTTTAAGATAGGCATCAAAACTTGCCCTCCTAGAATTTTAATGTTGGTGATAAACAGGGAGTGAAAAGGAACAAAAAGCATACATCTACACTTATGTTCAAAGGCAGAAGAGCGTAGGTAACTGCAGTGCAGACTTTCATAGTTTAGCTAAGTAATACTTCACAGTCCCTCACAATAACCCTCACCATTGCCAAATGCCTGCTATCATTCATGTCTTCTTTTCTTGCCAAGACTGCCAAAGAAGTTACCAGGCCTTCCCAAGGGATGAGAGTAGGAAAGCAAAGTCATTTCACACAGGTCAGAAATGTTGTTCAACATTAAGGCTCATATCTATGTGCTTCAATAAAAGCCAAGGATTCTGCTTTCACAATTTATGTAAGAAAGTAGTTTTATTCTCTCTCTGATGGCAATGTACATTTTGACACAGTCTGAAGTTGCATTCATCACGCTGCATTCACAGCACGCTGTCTTGCCAATCCTCCTCTTCTCTCCAGCAACAAGAATAAAAATGATAACACTTAGGAATGAATCAGTCAAATTACTTACCGAGAAGAAATACTGCCAAAAAAAACCTCTCCCTTTTCCGGCAGCTTTGCCTATGTTGGGAATGACCTATCAGTGAGTGACTCTGTCTTGTGTTCAGTACCAATACAGTCAGGAAGCCCAGTGAGACAAATGACACTTTGCATGAAAGGCAAACAGCTACAGAGAGAAACCACGACTAATAGCATAGGGAGTGTTGTTATAACCTTTAAAAATGTTCCAATCCACTCTTCTCCTTGAATATTTACTCACACCTTTTTTTCTAATAAATATGCCCTCCCACACTTGTCATTATGCCATGCAGGATCTCACAGCTCCTTTCATTTTTTTTTTCTTTTAACATATGGTCCTTTTGCTACCTACACTGTCTCTAGAACTACATTTAGAAACGATGCATAAATACAACTTGTTTTACTCATCTACAAACTCTGCTCAATGCTCTTCTTTATTAACACCTTTTCAATTGTCAGTATGGTTGAAAGCATGAGAGATTTAACATTTTCATTTTGCATTACTGTGTAAGATTTTTGTTTGTTTGTTTGTTTTTGATTTGTATTTTCTCACCAAATGTCAAGATGCCATGATGTTCTTGATACTAGTGTGTAATAAATTCAGATGCAGATCTCAGTACTCTGTCTGGGTCCCACCTCTATGCAAATAATTCATTCCCATTTTAGAAACTAACACAAGCAAAAAATTAAACTGAAATTTGTTTCTGCAAAACAAAACTTTTATGCTTCATATGATTATTAAATAAATTCAAAGAAATTTAAAAATAAAGCTACAGTAAAATACCAGTCTGAAATTTATATTCTGTAGTTGTACGAAAACTTACTGATGATTATAATAGTTTACAGTACAATATAAATATTCTTAAAAATAAGTAATTTACTTCATGAAATGCAGATGAATAACTCATTAACTTTACTTTTGACAAAATCCTGTCTAGGATCTGTTTTAAAAATGTGTCCCTCCAAAAACCTAGAATAGCTCATTGCTGACGATAACCACCATTCAATCCAGAGATATCACTCCTTTCACAGACAGTTATTGCTAACTTCCCATGCAAATCAATTCTCCTTCATGGAGAAGTTTTGTGTCACCGAGTATCAGATTGTGAATCTGACTGATGGTTTGGACTCTATGATCAATAAAAACCGGTTACAGGATTTTTGCCTCTGCTTAATCCTAGGAGCCAACTGGAGAAGCCTATTTCTGGTTCATGGCTAAGATCCATGCATTTCAGAATTGCTGCCACGTCTGAGCGCTTCAACAAAATATTTGTTTTAAAATTAGTGTGGCAAACACAAGACCTTCCCCTGACTCTGATGATGCTTCTGTACAAGAACAAGCCAGAGGGTCTCTCAGCGTCCCTTACTGCATTTTTATGCAGTTCTATTCTACATTGGGATAAGAAATCACAGTCCTTCTTCTCCCTCTGGCTGCAGAGCTAAGGATTCCCTAACACAAAACTACACTGACATGAGCTCACTCCAGTACATCATTTCAGATTGCACATTAAAACCACGTTTATCTGGAAATGTTCTGGAGATGTCTTTCTTCCAAACAGTTTAGTTTACATTTAATAATTTTCTGTATTACCAGACACATCACCATTTAAATATAAATGTCACTACACTTGCTAGCTCTTCTTTATCCATGTGCCATTGTGTTACTGTGCAAAAAATTACACATCCAGACTTTCTGTACTACATGTTAATCCACTGAGGTTTTTTCCTCAAAGTAAGTTGCCTTCAACACTTAAGATCAGTGTGAGCTCCTGAGCCTTTAGTATCTGTCTTCAGAGTTAGAAAGGCAAAAAACTAAAAGGCAGAGTATAACTTGACGAAGATCTAACAGAAAAACAGAATATTTAGGATCGAGGCAGAATAATTGAGCACTGGCAGAAATAGATGTGCAAAATTGCAATTAATGCATTCTTTCCATTTTGTAAAACTGGGTTTAAAAATGGCTATATTCAAGGGAAAGATTAACACACTTATACAAACTAACAGGAAATGTATGTTGGAGCTAGAAACCTGTTTCAAGTCTACTTTACCAGGTATTAATAACACGTTCTCACGTATCTCAGCACCACCTTTACCACCATTATACTAACTTGGATTTGGAAAAAAAACACACACACACACAAAAAGGTTAAGGGTAACGTTACAGAAATCACAGCTTGCTAATACAAAGTTACACTGAAGTAGTCCTTACACATGTAAAAAGTACCTTATAAAGAAAAGAAAAACAAATCTAATTTAAATGGTTACATAAATTTATCTACCTCCTCTTGGAAATGGAAGGCCTAGCATGGATAAAGTCTGAATCTGAGACAAGCGTATTCTGCCTTCAGTAATTTTGTACTTCAGCTGAAAAATAAGCATGCAGGTTTACCCTAGGTGTTAGTAAAATATATCAGTTTTCCCTTGCAAGATGTCTCCTTGTTTTTAAACTTTTTTTTTTTTTAAATTTCAAAAACCTTCCCTTTCTGTCTCTTGTGAACACCAGCCCAGAAGTCCCTATCATTTTAGTGAAGTGATGTTTTAGAATTCTGCAGTTTGGGTTAATAATTAATAAGAAATACTAACAAAACTTCTTACCAGTGGGCAGACACATTTCTGAAATAGCAGTAGCTGCCATTTCAATATTAGTAAAAATATTCAGCAAGTTAGAGGGGCATATCTTTTCATAAGGATTTTAAGCTTCTCTTATACTCCCACCTCCTAGGTTTCTCAGATGAATTACTCTATTAGTAAGTAGGTTGTGTATTTCCTCAAGTCAATACTTCTGAAACTAATATTGCCTGATGTGTGTAACTGGTCTAACAGTTGTAATTACTAACCATTTGCTGACAATAGCATATAATAGTCATTAACGTACCCTTGCCTTGTACTTGTGGTTTTTGCTATGTATCTCTCAAAAGCCAAGCTAACCTTAGGGCTATAACACAGATAGAGAGGTACCTTTTTTCAAGCAAGTCCGTACTGAAGATCTGAGTAAAAAGCTAATGAATATCTAAAACAGAAACAGCTGTACTTCACATTTATATTCATGAGCTCTGTGTTCTTGAAAATATTTTTGCAATCACAACTTTAAGACTCCTAAGAATTGCACCAAGAATAGTTTGAGGAGTTATTTTCCAGAGCTGCTAAGCATTATTGTCAGTTTCAGTTACTGTACTTTGTCAAAAAATAAAGGATACTTTTTAAAAAGCATCAGGAAAAAATATACAGCTTAAAATATAAAACACTTTCTGCTTCATTAGTGAATTGTCACACTGAACACTGAATGGGCATCTACCTACCTCTGCTAATGAGCTGGAGAAAGTTAGTGTTTTTCCACAGCATATTTTCAGCATTTGTAGAATGCTGAAGGGTCATGCAGAGTTCACATGATCTACATATAGTGTAGGAAATTAATATACTTCTGGAAAAGCATAAGCAGTTTTCTAAGTGTGATGGAGCTGTCAGCATTCAGATGCCCTTTTCCTATTTCTTCTGCTATTATATATATTTTTAAAGAGAACAACAAATGTGAAAGGTGTGTTTGCTAGGCCCTCTTATAGCCTCACTGAATACCATTGTTTTATACACATGTATAAACAGATAAAGATGACATTATCCAACACAAATATCAAACTGAGGGAGAGTTGCTGCAGCAATGTTCAGCTCCAGTGTACTGGGAAAAATGAGAGCCTATTTCTCACAAATAACCTGGCCTAAGCAATGCCTGCAGCAAATACAGATGGAACAGCAGCACTGTGAAAAAGAGCAGCGGTAATATATTGGCTTATTTCTCCAATGAATTTGGTTAAAAGTCATAACAGACCTGCTGCCTTGTTCACATCAGTGAATCGCCTGCAGGTTCCCTTTATTATTATGTGGTACCAGAGACTGAAGTTGGCAGCTCCCATTCAGAGAACCCAGAGTCTGCCCTTGTTGAAAGAATAAACCCAAAAAAAATCGGTGTTGTTTTTTAGATATGAACTGACAGTTTTATGTGGAATTTTAGGAAATGGTTAGTTTTCTAACTTCTATGTCTTGTATTCCCCAAATTAGTAAAAGTTGGGGAGCAAATTAAAAATAAATAAAAATAAATAAAAAAAATAACAGTCTCAAGCCATCTCCAAGTGTTTGTTTTTGTTTGTTTTTGTTTTTTTTTTTTCCTTCAGGGAGCCTACAGTGTACACACGCATCTACCTTCTAACCAATGCTTACCCCTCCTTGCAATGAATGCACATCCTATACCACCTCACCCCTTACACGTATTAATATGGTTTAAGCAGGAAAGTAGTCTGGAGCAATGTTCTTTGCTTTGAATCTCAGTTGACTTTTCTTTGAGTCTCAGTTGAGATCCTGTCATCCTCATTTCCCTGCCCCTGCTCACACAAAGTGTCTTGGTCTGCTGCATTGCAAAAGCCTATTCCAAGGAAAGAACATTCCCTAGTGCTTTCCTGGTTTCCAAAACAGAGTCAGTTTAAAGTTGTTATACACAAAAAGAATTTGGGATAGTAATTATGATATGAGTACTTCCTGATGATGAAAGTGTTAGTTCTCTAGCATGCTCCACTATTAGGGCTACCAGTGCTTCCATACTAATCCCATACAGACACTGCTTAATATCCAATCTGGTGAAATAATGCCAGACTGCAAAAAACAGCAAAAAGGAGACAAGTCAGCTGCTCCCAGCCAAACAGTCCTCTGCTCACACCAGCCACTGAAGCTGACCAAAAGATACAAAAGTTACACCTCTGTTGTAAGGCAGAGGTGAATCAGACTTGCAGATGGGATGGCAACTGGGGAAATCATTCTTTTCAAGTTCATTTCAAAGACCCAAGAACCCTTGATACGTAGTGGCGTCAGGAGTAGAGGAAGGAGCTGCCCATAGAGCTGGAGGCAGCCTTTTAAATGAGGACTGAGGTTTGGTATTTTTGAGAGTCACCATAGGAAAGAAAAGTCTTCACTCAAATGGCATGCAAGAGTAAAAAGCTGTAAGGCCAATGCAGGAACCCACCACACAAGAGCTTTCTACATATGTGCAGTGTGAGACGCCAGGTCACAGGAGGCCGTGACCTGCTAGAGAACACCAATAAGATGAATAGGTTAGCTCCTGTCTTTTTGTTTTGTTTCTGGCACCCAATCTTCCACAACCAGAATCACAGAATGGACAAGGTTGGAAGGGACATCTGAAGATTAGGTAGTCCAATCACCCTAATGAGCAAGATCACCTAGAGCACATTGTGCAGGATTGCATCCAGGTGGGTTTTGAATATCTCCAGAGGAAACTCCACAACCTCTCTGGGCAACCTGTTCCAGTGCTCTGTCACCCTCACAATACAGAAGTGCCCCCTCACGTTGAGCCGGAACCTCCTGTGCTTCAGTTCGTGCCCAGTGCCTCTTGTCCTGTTGCTGGGCACAACTGAAAGGAGACCGGCTCCAACCTCTGGACACCCTCCCCTCAGATATTTATACACATTGATGAGGTCTCCCCTCAGTCTTCTCTTTTCCAGGCTAAACAGGCCCAGCTCTCTCAGCCTGTCCTCGTATGACAGGTGCTCCAGTCCTCTCATCATCTTTGTAGCCTTCCTTTGGACTCGCTCCAGTTACTCCATGTTCCTCTCGTACTGGGGAGCCCAGAATTGGACACAATACTCCAGGTGTGGCCTCACCAGGGCTGCGCAGAGGGGGAGGATCACTTCCCTTGACCTGCTGGCAACACTCTTCTGAATGCAGCCCCAGATACCGTCGGCCTTCTTGGTCACAAGGGCACACTGCTGGCTCATGGTCAGCCTGCTGTCCACCAGGACTCCCAGGTCCCTCTCTGCAGAGCTGCTCTCCTGCAGGTCAGCCACCACCTGTACTGGTGTTTGGGGTTATTCCTCCCTAGATACAGGACCCTACACTTGCTTTTGCTGAACTTCATGAGGTTCCTCTCGGCCCAACCCTTCAGCCTGTTGAGCTCCCTCTAAATGGCAGCACAGCCCTCTGGGGTATCAGCCACTCCTCCCAGCTTTGTGTCATCAGCAAACTTGCTGAGGGTGCACTCCGTTCCATCATCCAGATCTTTGATGAATACGTTGAACAAGACTGGATCCAGTACTGACCCCTGGGAGACACTGCTAACTATAGGTCTACAACTAGACTCCACACCACTAAGCCCAACCCTCTGAGCTCTGCCATCCAGCCAATTGCTAATCCACCTTACCGTCCACTCACCTAGGCCACACTAACCGTGCACTCCAAAGTGAAACCAAAACATATTTCTGACAATACTTTCCTCCTGGTGGACAATATGGATGAGTCAGTGGTAGGGCAGTTCTCTGCGCACCACTTCCAGCGTGGCTCCTGGAGGCCATGAGCCACTGAGCATCACTCCTACCATCCCACTGCCCAGCACATGCAGCACGTAACCTCTAACACCTCATTGTAAAAGCACTGCTTTGGTGGGCTGTGGCAGAGGTCTCTCTTGTGTAATTATTTCAAGCATGGTGAAGTGTAAAAAACACACACCACATTTTAATAACAATAGAAATTGAACGTCTGGAAGATTTGTATTCAGACTTGGAGCAGGTAGAATTTGATATGCAAAATCTCTTTGTATCAGACTCATCATGCAGAACACCAAAATGCCTTTGCTACAATTTTGGTGATACCAGCACCTCTTTGGAAATGGCATTCTGAAACTCTGCATGCAGGGATAACGCTGGTAGACACTAATCCAGCATAAGTCTTTCACATCTGTGGAGCAGACACAATTATCTTCCTAGCCTGTCACTTGCCTCCCACATCTGCAATTAGCTGTCATTGTCTCTGCCTACCTTTGAGTGCTACTGTCAACTTCTCTCTGAGTGTTTTCTGCAACACAAATACATTGTTCCCAGTAAAATTTATTTTCTTATGATAAAGGCAAGCTAATTCTCCTTTTGTTATTGTATTGTACATTCTCATAACTATCTAAACAGTTTGTAACTGATAAAACATTTGTTAGATGGAAATGAATTCTCTTCTATTTGATCTTGCTTTACTTCTTTCATGGGTTTTGTGCAGAAGAACTAAGAAACAATATCAAAAAGTCATTGGTAAAGGCACATAGAACTATTTATTCTCTCTCTCTGGTTTTATGTGCCACAAGATTCTAGCAAAATAATCTCATATTCCTCTTTTTGTTGTTGAATGAATGGCTTCATTTGTAACAACTCCCTATTTGCATTCCACCCTGAACCCCAGATTTATTATCCAAGTGTGAGCTAGGCATAGTGATGGGTAAATTATTCTGAATCAGAATAAAATCATTTTCTTCCCACTCAGATGTGTGGATGAAAAAACGGACATAGAGATTTCCATAGAACAGCAAGAACATTTGTTGAGCAGTTTTGAACTGCTGAATTGTTGCAATTATCTAAAATGACACAGAAGAGCTCTGCTCCTCCTCCACCAGGCTTAATGGGGATGCCATGCTCACGGCATGTAAATAAGCACTTGTTTAAATACTTGCAGTGCAATATGCTCACCATGGGCTGTCAGCAACTCTTTGTTATGCAGCATGACAGAAAACACAGGACACATTGGCCAAGGAACGAACACACCACCACCACCATGGTGAAGCGAAAGCTGGTCAAAACAAGATCGGCAGACAGCAGCCACGCTCCAGTGATACAGAGAGCAGATGGGTAGCAGCAGTCCTAAAGCAGCAAGTGGGTGGCATGCTGCTGTGCATGGAGCATGAGAAGGACTGACTTGTTACCCAGACGTGCTGGCCAATGCCAGCTTCAGCACCAACTCTCATGTACCCTGCTTATTGTGCCAAAATGTCATGGAAACAGTTCTGCCTCTGATGTTGCTCAGAAGACCATTCCTCCCAAAACAGGCTGACGTAACCTACTGCCTCCTCTCTGTGCTCAAGGACCGGCACTGCTGAGAGCAGCCAGAGGGCATCCTGGGTCATTAAATGTAATTGAAGACACTTGAATTTTCGGCTGTCATGTACCCAAGGGAATAGCTCTCACATCAGCACAATAACATAGCAAATTCATTAATTGTGGTGACACTATTAATCTGTATGATTCTTTCTTAAAAACAATCAACACAGGGCTTTGTACCAGAACAAATGTTTGAAAATCCTTAAAAACCAGCAAAATAGAAATTCTGCAAAATGTTTTTTTCAAAGGATTGGAGTATCACCCCATTTTTAGGCCAATTACATAATCTGTCCTTCCTGGTTTTCAGATTACTGAACTGTTCAAGTTAATTCAATATCATCATGCATCATTTGTCCATACCAAAACATCTAATTTTACTATAGTTTTCTTCATTCAGGGCATCACTACACAGTTCAGACCAGTCTGTTTAATGGATGAGAGAGCTTTAAACTATATATGACAATAAAAAACAATGGAAACCATTTTTATAAGTGAATAGCAGCAAATACCTTCAGTCCACTCAGAATATTCCTTCTGAGGTCAAACCAATGCAGAATTGAATAGTGTTTTGTTTTTCTCTTAAAACAAAATCTTTCAGGGGAATTTATATTTTAGTAGAGAAATCTTCAATTTTACAAGAAAGGCTTCTGCCTTCTGCTAAGGATTGAGATGAAAATTCCCAATCAGCTCTATTTCCAGCATGAGGTATGCCCATTCATGCCTGGATGGAAAATGTTTCTGTGCCAGCACGCACCCTGCAACAACAATGGCACAGGGAGAAGCATAAATGCCCTTAAAGCAAGCTTCCACAACGTCGGAGGAAATGCATCTCCAACACGTTCCTCAGAGCTTGGCAGCCCATCCAGTCCAGCTGTCTCCATCCATGTCACTTCTCACTTCATTTCTGACAATAGTACAAAGATCCACATTCAGTACATCATCAGATGTTACTCTTAGGCAAATTTTCACGTAGCTCCAATAATATCAAAGTTATTAACTATGAAAAAGTCTGTCTTTTCTCTTCACCTTTTTGATCCAAACCCTTTTTGGTTTGTATGCAACCAAGGGCTTTCAGATCTACTTACACTCCCATAGCCTTACCCCCACCCCCACCCCACCCCCGGCAAAATAATGCTCTCAAGCCTGTGATCAGTGATCTTGCAGCAAACCTACATGGGACTTTTGCTCTCTGTTTCTCTTCTTTTGGAGCATTTGCAATTTATATATGTAACACAATATTAAAACACAAAGGAGTACACTAACTGCAAGCCATACTTCTCTGATCAGAAATTCTGTTTTGGAGAATAAATTTATTTATTTATGGTTTTTGTTTTTGTTTGTTTGTTTTTCCTACTAAAAGTTTTGGCAAAAGTGGCTTATTTTTCTGGTTAGATTTTTGACAAACAAACTTGGCCTACACCTGGGAAAAGTTTTTATATGCACAATCAGTATTTCCAGACAAATGGTATTTTTCGTAAATGTCACTGATTTTAATTACTAAGTCAACTAAAATATAGAGATAATGAAGAGCAGAAAAAATTACCCAACTTCCTTGTTCCTGAGTCAATGAAGAAGCCAGAAATAGAACCAGGGAAGCTTCAGCAACACCCAACCCATAGCTGGCATCTCAAAAAAAAAAAAAAAAAAAAAAAAAAGCAGGGTTAGAATGATTGGCATTACGAGCCAACATTCATGGGCAGTTTCACACAGTGGCATCCTCAACCAAACAGGAAATATCTGAGTTATCTAAGATCCTGCCACATGGTGACAACTGACAACTGGCAAGCATTGACTTGTTACCAGCACACACTGTGCACCAGCATTGCACCTTCAACATGATTTTTTTTAAATCACAATTTGTTTTATTGCTACCCAAAGTCTAAGGTTAATGGGCATTGTTAAGAAAATGTTTACTTGCTGCAGCAACATTACTTTTATAGTATAAATTAGTATAGCACACAATGTTCTCAATTAATAGTGATTAAGGTTCAGATATCATTAATCACGGCACTTCTTTAAAAAAAAGCACAAATAAAGATGGCAAATGTTTCAGGGTGGCTAAACTGCTAGATATTTTGTCATTATCAAGTTACAGACTGTGACTCGTTCTATACAGAATGTTTTTGAGACTGTATAAATATGCAAATGTGAAGGGGGGTTTCTGTATTTTTGTGTGTGTGTGGTTTTGTTTTGGGGCTTTTTCTTTTTCTTTCAGTGATCGAATTTTGATCTGGTGTAAAACTGGTTTAGCAACATCAGATTTAGCCATCCCAGATGGTGTAGCAGAGGTTAGGTCCACATACATCTAATCATTTTGTGGAGAATAGGAACTTTTTGAGTTGCCTGAAGAGCTTTACAGAACTGTAAAGTTCTAAACAGATGTTGAAGTGTGATCTTAAAAGGTGTTTCAAGCTGTGTTCCTGGGCCGTCTAAGTCCTTAATATCTCAGACAGAGGAGAACTTGCAAGGCTTAGATGCCTGTTTTAAATGTATTTATTTGTTATTCTAATCTGCACATACATTCGTGCGTTCTCTGGAATCTAAAAGTCTGATTCACTGAAAGTGGTTAAGTAAACATACCTTCACCTCAGCTCTGCCAACACATTTCTTACATATATTTCATCTGTCTGCTTTATGACTAAAAGATTTTTTTTTCCAGAAAAGCCAAAACTTTGCCAGGAGAGTGGATTATCATCTTCTGTTTCATGTATCACATTACATTAAGGAGAGTTATTTGACTAGTCAAGCACTGACTGAAAAACACTGATCTTTGCTACTAAGGCAGAAAAAGCATCCATTTGAATGTCAGATCCTTGATTTTCAGCAGTAGCAGAGGGGGGAAAAAAATCCTTCTACTCACAATAAAAGCAAAATTCCCCTGAACTTAATAAAATAAGCCCCAGAGTAGTCTTTAAAATTTATGTAGAATTGCATAATTGCATTTAAAAAGTGTAAATAAAGACTTTGAAGCTCACAACTCATCTTTGACAGGTGTGTTAGCATTTTGGGAAGCAGATGAATGAAGGGACTCTGAAGAGAAGCTTATAGCACAGTTCAGAGATTCTCCTTTGTGATTCTTTACAGGTGAGTGCAGGCACAAAGACAGGAAAAAAATGAGTTTATTTAAATTATATTCAAATCACCCCTTTGCCACCTTATATATTTCTGTACGACTGGAGGAGGAGGAATACAGAGGCAGAACAGGCATTTCTGTTTTTCCTGTCCAGCTGTGTGTTGTGTTTGGCTGAAGGATATGGGTAGAGGCCAGGATGATAACTGAGACGAGCCCTCAAACTGAGTGGAGACAATTACACCAAAGCCTTTCCAGACTTCTCCATTACTAATCCTGGTGCCAAAGCACACTGAAGACCAGTCCTGAGACCTTCTCCAGGGCACTTCCCAGTATCACTGAGCAATGAGGAGTATCCTGCAAAAACCGGGGGAGTATTGGGCAGAGGAGCACCTCTGAGGGTCCCTCACTGGCATGGCCAATGCAACTCTGCTGGCCCCCCAGTTACAAAGCCCACTGGGACGGGGCCTCATAAAAAAGCTCAGAAGGATGTACCTACTGCAGTAAGCACATGTCCTCTCACCTACACTATTTAAGCCAAAGTGAATTTACTCATATGAGGAGAAAGGGACTTAGGGTTCAAACACCCTAGATATCTGCAGGGAATTAGAAGCTCTGCAAAACTAATGAATAGTCTAAAATAAATCTGTCTCCTGTGGGAATGTTTCTTTTTGTCACAAAATATATGAAAATTAATTGGACTAGGGGTTCAAACTACTTTTTTTTTTTTTAATTTTCTTTGTGAATCTCCTAGCCAGTGGGCTTAACAATGCTTTCCTCTCCCCAGGAATCTTTAATGATTCTGCAGAAAATAGATGAGCTTCATTACCTTTCTTTTTCTTATTATTAAAATAAATTCATTAACAGGAAGAAAAGGAAAGGGGTTCATTTTTTCTCAAAGGAAAAATGTGAAATGAGTGGAATATAAAACATACCAGATACTGATTTTAAACATGACCATTTACACCAATTTTACGCTGAAGTTTGTCTATTGGTTTAAACATAGTACATCTGATTTCAGAATTTAGGAATGTGAATAGAATTTGAACTTAAAGAACCATGACCAGAACTGGACTCAGCTTTGAGATCAAGTCAGAGGCTTTTACCTTAGGTGTGGTGGGAGTCCATATCCACCCAAATTTTACAGCTCCTTTAAGTGTTTTCTTTACATTTCTCCCCTAGCATTGGCAGGAAGTGACAGCACAACAGAGATTTAAGAGAACAATATTGCACAAAACAAAAACAGTACAGGTTAATCATTATCAAAATAATACTAACAAGTTAAGACTACTCACTTATTACACCTTAGGGCAAAAAATAGCCACACTCTCATAAAGGACTTCATAATCTTCTCCTATGTTCCCTTTCTCACACTCTACTACTTTGCTACAAGCCCACCACAACAAGGATGTGGCTAGTCAGTGGGAAGAGCAAAATGGAACATGTTCCCACTAATCCTTTTAAAAAGTTGATTATTAATTGTGTTACAGACACACTGTGTCTTTGTGTGATCAAGGAGACGCCCACAGAGGTAAGTCTTGCTATCTCTACACACACAGAGATGGGCATGTACAAGTATTTTACAAAGGAGTAAAGGAGTAAAAGGAGTAGCTATTTTTCTGTTTTATGAAATATCACAACTGAATATTGTCGTTAGCGTTGTCTTGGTAATGAATAATTAATATGGATAATAAATAATTATATTGATAATGAAAAAAGTCCTTATTTTTCATCAGATTTTTCATTTAAACCTCCAGTGCCATGTGTACACACTTGTTCACCCAACTGCCTTCTAGAAAACTTTCTGTCAAGGTCTTCATCAGCTAAAAAGCTTTAAAATTACTGGGTCGTGTTCAATGGTTCTATAGAGCAGGCTCAGTTTGTGTAACTTCAAATTTCAATCTGATCTGATTTGGCTTTTTAACTTAACATCCATCCTTCTTTCTTAGCCTGATGAGATACTATTTTCATCAATAAGTATTCTTAAAAATGACACAGGTTAGTGAAAGACTATCTTTGAATGAAAGGGAGAATTCAAGATTATATTGAGGCTGATGATTAAACTAGGTCATACTATTACTCAGATCTCCTACCTTTACAGACCTGCCAGATATATATCCTCACCCACTATTAATACTCAGTGCAAAGAACACTGCGACAGTACAACACAAGAACCTGATTAGACAATAGCCAAATTTTCCTAAAGCATGAACTAGAAATTGCACTTATATATCATACACTGTTAAAACAGACACTACATTTTGGTGACTGGGCTAATCTGTGGCATTTTTGTGTATGCACAAACTGAAATTCCATAAAAACAAGATGTTGCAAACTTAATAAAGCTATTGGTCTCCATACCCACTTGTATTTGGGTTGCATAAGTTTGACTTTGTCTGCCTTGAACTTCCCTGAGTTCAGACAGTAAGATTTGGTACAGAATCTGTTACCCCTTCAGTGAAAGTGAAATTAATTCTAAGTGACAGTGTTTATAGTCTATAGTACATCATGGGAAGCTGGCAGGAAAATTCTTTACTGGGAAAGTTGTTTCCCAGACAGACACACAGACAGACACACACACACAAATTTACTAAAGGGGAGTGAAGACCCGTCACTAGCATTATTATCAACTCTTTTAAAGTAATACTAACAAAACACATATGAGTAGGAAGTATGGAAGAAAAAAAACAAATTATATAAAAAAATGAGGGGGGGGAAAGTCATGCATACATTTGCTAACGACATAAAATTCAGGAACGAGTTAGTAAAATATTTCTGAATATACCAGGAAAATTACTTTTGATTTTGCTCTATTCCAAAGAGATAGCAGCTATTACATTGACAGATAAATTAACACACACACACACACACAAAAAAAAAAAAAAAAAAAAAAAGATGCAAAAGATTTGAGAGACTTTTCCACTTTAATCTTACCACTGCATCTGTCCAATATGATGGAAATTGATGTTGTTCACATCTACAACCTGCTTATTATGAAGGGAAAGAACTGCACCTATACCTCTCAGTGACTTTCAAATGAGACTCTTGGCAGCAGGAATGTCAAACACGTGAGCACAGATACAATGCAAATGGCCTGCAGTGATTACGATCTCTGGCAGAAAGCAAGTATGTTCTTTAAGACCAAGCGGGGAAGACACCTCTCAAGAGATATAATGGACCCTGTGAGGGACAAAGGCTGGATTAGATGGACCTTAGACTCTTTTCACTCTTATTTTCCAATGAAATATGAAATATTGAGTAAAAAGGGGTGGAGTATTTCAGCAGGAGTGAACTGAAGTGAATCCAGCCTGCTTTTAGAACAGCAATGAAAAAGAAGCCATAGCATGATATTAGAAAACATATTAATTAGGCTTTTTCCATAAGATCTCTGTAAAAGGATGCCAGTGCAACTTAAGTCTTGATAGACAAAAGTTTTTCATATGATTTTCTTACAGTTGAATTTGCCATATTTTCTCAAGTTCTTGGCATCATTAAAACATAGGAAACATGGTTTTGTAAAAAAAAAAATCAGAGTTTTCCTCTGATGAACTAATGAACTCACTACAGAGTAAAGAAGAAGTGAATAATGGTATTTGTATAATAACATACGTATAAGTTATATGTTTATAATTATAAGGTTTATGAATATTTGAATTTCATGTAAATATGTACAAGGAAATGGAATCCACAGAAGGGCTGGGCCTTAAGAATCAATCCCCTTCATAACAATCAAGACCCCTGAGGATTTCACACATCTGTGCAAAATGAAGTTAAAATATTGCAAACAAAGCAAGCATGAGAGATAGCCTTCCTAAAAATGTAATAGTGACAGATAATTCCCCAAGAGATAATAATTTCACTACTTAAAAATCTTAATGCTACAATGCATCTCCACAACTATGGAATAGATTCTTTTCTCTCATCAGTGAATGATCTCAGACCAAACTAATCAGTTTGTCAGTAGGGTTTGTATGTTACAAGAAAACTAAAGTATTGATTTTACTTATTCCGTATTTGCCCCTGTCCAAAGACTCAGCCAGTGCCCATAAAAAATAAAGAAAAGAAAAAGAAGAAAAAGAAAAAAAGAAGAAAAAGAAAAAGAAGAAGAAAAAGAAGAAGAAAAAGAAAAAGAAAAAGAAGAAGAAAAAGAAGAAAAAGAAGAAGAAAAAGAAAAAGAAGAAGAAAAAGAAAAAGAAGAAGAAAAAGAAAAAGAAAAAGAAAAAGAAAAAGAAAAAGAAAAAGAAAAAGAAAAAGAAAAAGAAAAAGAAAAAGAAAAAGAAAAAGAAAAAGAAAAAGAAAAAGAAAAAGAAAAAGAAAAAGAAAAAGAAAAAGAAAAAGAAAAAGAAAAAGAAAAAGAAAAAGAAAAAGAAAAAGAAAAAGAAAAAGAAAAAGAAAAAGAAAAAGAAAAAGAAAAAGAAAAAGAAAAAGAAAAAGAAAAAGAAAAAGAAAAAGAAAAAGAAAAAGAGAAAAAGAAGAAGAAGAAAAAGAAAAAGAAGAAGAAAAAGAAAAAGAAAAAGAAAGAAAAAGAAAAAGAAAAAGAAAAAGAAAAAGAAAAAGAAAAAGAAAAAGAAAAAGAAAAAGAAAAAGAAAAAGAAAAAGAAAAAGGAAAAGGAAAAGGAAAAGGAAAAGGAAAAGGAAAAGGAAAAGGAAAAAGAAAAAGAAAAAGAAAAAGAAAAAGAAAAAGAAAAAGAAAAAGAAAAGAAAAAGAAAAAGAAAAAGAAAAAGAAAAAGAAAAGAAAAAAAGGAAAAGGAAAAGGAAAAGGAAAAGGAAAAGGAAAAGG